>NC_051847.1:25235519-25242947 GCF_002237135.1 Teleopsis dalmanni | reverse complement strand
AATATTGGTGCAAATAAAATATATTTTTTTAAAACTTATTTAAAAAGTAATGTATTCTTTAGCATTGACCAATTGTCCATTCAAAAATATAGAATTTATATAATGCAGAAATATTAAAGAAAAGCATCTCCTTTTCTTTCTTTTTATCTGGTATTCCTTGGAGCAACTAGTTTTAAGGACTTAAAATTGCCTCTGATACAATGTTAAACTACCTTTCAAGACTCACTAATAATATTCTAAAATTGCACATTTTTACTGATGATATACTAATAATTATTTTTTAGGTCTCTAATCGGTAGAAATCTATTTGGTTTATACTTGATCTTATTCCAGCAGTCATACTGCTATTATATGATTTAAACTTATATTGAAGCTTACTTCTTAAAACATCTGCTCAATATTATCGCGGTATGATTTTTTTGAACAATACAATAGATTGTACAAGTAATGGATATCTTGACATAAAGTGCTTTAAATCAGTTTAAGTTTATCATAATAAATTTATTTTTTAGGGCCTAAAAATCACGTCTTCCATGAGACGAGCTCTAGTTAATAGAGTTAATAGTCTAGTTTAACATTTTAACTTGCAGTGAATATAATGAAAATTTTGATAGTGTCTTAAAAAATTCACCATTCATACAAAGTTAACGGCAGTCTTCTTAATGACTTAACATATCTACTACTTAGACAAAGTAAAAGACAGCCCTCGGAATGGATTAGCAAAACCGTTCCATAGAAGGAAGTTAACAACGAAAGCAGTGAGTCGATTTGAAAACGTAATATATTTATTACTTTTTATATTGTAATTCACAGTCTTTAAATATAATTCTAGAATTTTTATAATAAAACTAATTTAAAAGAATTATAAGCCATAATTTTCAGGAGAAGGAGAAGAAATATATAACATAAATGAATATATATAAAATGCTTACCCAGCGGCGGCATGTTGTTGTAATTCCACAAATGCTGATTTACCAGGCATATTACCGGGTACTGTTGTCGTTGTACCGCCATCCATATATTTTGGTGTATGCGGCGCATCTGGTGCATCCATACCGGATTGTGGGGTACTGGGAGGCCCCTCGTAGGGGCTCCCTATATCAGTAAAATTAAGCGTGTTGGCGCCTATTGAGGCCACTTTTTCTAAAATTTTGGCGGTTTCTTTTTAACGCGTTATATAAAGGAAATATTTTTTTCTCCAATGGCTAATGGATTAAAATGTGGGTCTTTAACATAAAACGTAGAACTAGTCAATATAACAAATTGAATGTGCAATAAAAATAATGGAACTTAACACTTCAATATAAATTAATTAATAATATGTTTAAAAATGTTGTTAACTATTGAAATCAAAATTTTATATTAAGACTTATATGTCAACTATGTAACTTTAGTTTAATAATTATATATATTAAAATTTATTTATTTATTTAAAATTTTATTAAAAAATTTTTTATTTCAACTTTTTATTAATGCATTTTTTTTAGAGACTCGAATAGATCATAAATGGGTGATGTGTTTTTTTTTAATAAAAATTGTGCAGTAACTTTCAGAGATTGAATATATTTTTATTGTTTTTAAAAAAATCCAATTGATGAGCTCGTGCAAAATAAAATTATTTATTAATTTGTTGGGGACTGTTAAATTAATTTTTATTGTGGCTTGTTAACAACTTTACGAACAGTTATTGTTTTCAATAATGAAATTTTAATATTTATATTGATTTAAAAAAATTTTTTTTAAATTTATTTAGTAGTTTTTTTTACTGTTTTTAACTGGAATTTTAATATTGAAATTTTTTTTTTAATTTTTTAGCAGTTTTTCATTTTTCTTTTTGTTAAAAAAATAAAAACAAATTCAGTAATAATTGTAATTGAAATTCACACTTATTTTATTTTATTTTTTTTTTTTTTGTTACTCCAGAAATTGATTTAATTAATTTATACTTGGCCCAGTAAGTGGCCAGTAATTTTCACTAAATACCGTTTATGTTTAACCACAATTACAAGTACTTGAAGATTAGCCTCATATCTTATTATTTATAAATTGTTATTTAATTTTGTGTAATTTTCGTTAATCAATTTGTCTTCAGTGCGGAGACGTTGGATATAATTATAATTCTTGCGCGACGTTCTTATGGTCAAATTATGCTTTAAACACGCTTCGGCTGATTAAATTTGATTTTTCATATTTTAAATCCAAAAGTGTTAAAAAACAACTGCAGCCACTGTAACAAGTTTAACATTTCAATCAAAATAAATGCGGTCCACTTTTTCTATTTTTTGAATTTTTTAAAAAAAGCGCTCACGTCAAAGCGTACGTTCAATCATTTAATAACAATAATTTTAAAAAAGTACAACACAAAATACCGCAAAACTCGTCATACAAACGACAAACGGCAAACGGCAAACAACGTCTGCGCGACCAACCACGAACAAAGTGCGTATACGACTAGTGTGATCATTTGCTGCTGCTAGCGAACCAAACCAAAGACAGCACATGCTCTACATGCAATGGTAGTGGTACAACGACAACAACAATTGTAGCAACTAAACAAAATTTGTCGCTTGTAGCTGTCGCGTTGAAGCGTATAAGCCTATTGCCGATGCAACTTACATGAATGCGATAGGCGATGTGGCTAACAAGAACCTGTTTCCAATAGTAAAGGAATTCATTCTTATAGTAATATCTCTGTCTACATCTCGCATTAGTGTATGCATGAAAGTAATGGATATAGTTTTGCAGAGTGTTGGATGTGAGTACAAATTCATTTCTTAATAATATATTTTACCCGCTCACACAACAGTGTCTGTGCTCATACTTAACAATTCCTATTGAATTTTACTTTGCAACACAGTTAGTATGCAGTGCGCATGTGTCAGTTTATACTGCTCTAGCACATTTCATATATTTCTTATCAGATTTTTGTGAATGAAGTTCTCCTTTTTTATTAAAGCATAAGGCGGAGTTCGTTCTTTCGTACTGTTTGCGTTTAATGGTTTAATGGAGTATGAGTAAGTTCAGCCAACTCTTTACTTCATAGAGTAACACTTTTATAGCGTTTTGTAGTGTGACTGACTGACTATCTGAAGTGAGCATAGAACAACACAAAAACAAAATAACAAAATAACAAAATAACAAAATGCTGAACATAAAACAAAAGTGGAAATTGTACAAATTTATGAATGTTTTGATTTGAAGTGCAAATATTTTGACATTTCTCGCGATAATGAGGAATTTTGATTTGTATTCATTGTGCAAAACCATTTAAAAGTTTTTTCTCTAAAAAAAAAGTAATTTTTTGTTATGATTTATTAAATGTTTTGTTTAATTTAATATGTAAAAAACCGACATTTTTTACATATTGTGTTTATTCAATGTTATATAAAGCTGAGATTAGTTTGTTGCAAATAAATATAATAACATTGTATATAATATAATACCCTACAGTTAAGCAGCACTGACTTTCTCATACAGGGTTAGAAGATAAGAACCTGTAGCCTCTTCGAGAGATTAGTTTGTTACAAATAAATATAATAACAAATAAATATAATAACAATATATATAATGCAATACCCTACAGTTAAGCAGCATTGAATTTCTCATTCAGGGCTACAGGACAGAACAGTAGCCTCATCAGTGTGAACATAGACTAATTTTAAAGAGAAAAACTTTCAGAAACTATGTATAGAAAAACTTCCTTCAAAATTCAATAGTTCAAACCAGTGGCGTAACTACAGGGAAGCAACTGGAAGCAACGCTTTCGGGCCCCCGAATTTAGGGGGCCCCACTATAAATTTTTGTATTCATTTTATTTCTTTTTAATAAATTCTCAAAAGTGGGATGAAACGTTTTTTGTTGGAATAACTTCATATTGCATTTTATAGAAGATACGTAAATTTTAAATTTAAAGTACATAATATGTACGTACTTCAAATAAAATATTAAACCTATTTATGAAATAAAAAAGTTTTTCTAAGAAAAATATGTGTCTTGATCGAGAGTTTATATGGAAGCTATATCTAAATTTAAACCCATTTCAAAATAATTTTGTACGTTGTCTTTTGCAAATATCAGTACTGTATACACCATATTCTATTTGAATACCTTTATTAAAAACGGAGAAACCTCATATCCGATTGTTAAGTTTATATCACAGCTACAAGAAATAGACGTCCAATTTCAAACAAATCAAATGGTGAACAGGGTGCGCTCCCGAAAAGTATGTGTATAAAGTTTTATTCGAAGAGTTCAAAAGCTGAGAGAGTAGTTTGAACTGTAAAAGCATACTGATATATACTTAATGGTATTGCCGAAGTTTCCTTTAATGCGTTACGAAAATCTTGACAAACTTTATATACCCTTTTTACATTTTTTCGTGTGAAGAGTATAAAAAGAAGGGCCCCTTAGTATGTTGGTAGGGGCCCTTTAGTTAAAATTTGCTTACAGGCCTAAAAAATGTAGTTACGCCACTGGTTCAAACCAGTATATATATTCCAAAAAAGAAGCCCACATACGTTATTTTAGAAGTTATTCGGAAATCAAGTTTTTAGGAAAATTCGGTCAGGCTAATTGTTTCTAGCCTAGGGATGTATAAAGAGAGCACATTTAACATGAATTTTTGAAAACTAATATAAAATTTATACCAAAATATTTAACTGAAAAAAAAAACAATTATATTTACTTTCATTAAAATTATTAAACAGATATTAACTAATATAAATTATTTTACTTGACTAGATTAGTTTTTTTAAGTCTAAAATTAAACATTGAGATTGCTGCGCGACTCATGAATTCGACATTAGAGGAGCTACAAAGCTAGAAAGGTTCTCAGTGGTGGTTTAATAAGAAGAAGGATAGGAAACACTATTTTAAACTGTATACTTACTGTTGCATTGAGGCTTCTTCTTCGGTTTCATTTCAATGATGTTTTATATGGTGGATGGTGGGTTCACTTCTTACGGATGATTATAGCCATCCAGTGGGGACCACGTGAAGCAGTATGTCAACTTAGAAAGGACAGTGACAAGGATCGTGCTGACATTAAATTAAATGCAATTAAACACATTATTTTATATGCTCACTTCATCCTGCCTAAATCATATATAGTAATATTTAATATTCTTTATTTGTTTGAATACCTTAATATTGAAATTAAGAAAGTACTGTTATTGGGTGGTCTATGAAGATTTATTTTAGTTTTTGAGATTTTCATAAAGCTTGGTTAATCACAATTTGCTTAGGTAAATAAAGTTTTCACTTAGTGTTTACTTACTATTTAATTAATCTAAACAGATTTGCATAAATCAGCAAACCCGGTCTTTAGTCTATATTTAAAAAGATTAAATGTAAAAAGATAATGTATAATATTTAGACAGGATACAAAATTGACTTCCTTCATTTATTTTAATTAGTTGAGTAGGTAAAAGTAAACTTCTTTCAGGTTGTTAACAAAGTTAATGGAATCAATACTGTTTTATTATTTATCGATACTTTTTATTTGAATTGCACTTGTGCTAACAATAAACCTAGTTTAAATTTTAGAACATAGTGTGATTTTTTCTCTATTACAAGTGAAAGCAAATATTATCTTTGGAGCCATGAAAAAGGGTTTAAAAATCAAAAATTGTATTTCTGTGCTTTTTGAATGTATTAAAGTACATTAAAATATGCTGTAATATACTGCCTGGGACTGTCTAAACACAGACATACCCACACCATCTCCACTTATTCATAGCATTTACAGGAAACTATTATCCCATTGGATAATAGTCAATAAGTGATATTACTTTGCTATCGATCGAATACATTTAGAGGGCGCTATTATTCCATGGGTCCCATGATCAATATGTAACATTTTTTCGAGCCCACAATCTTGGCGAATGGGGTATGTATCATTTTACCTGCGCTCGCGGGTGCAAAAACGAAAAGAAGACACCGAAAATGATGGATTATTGCGGCTGGATATGCACTTGGAGAGTTTAATGTACGACACTGAATAAAAATAGCGGATGATGGAAGTATCTTAGAAGGAATTTCGAGGTATATTACAACCATGGAGGCATGGTTGTAATGCACGAGTTAAGAATGTAAAAGGGGACAGATCTTAACAATATGCAAGCACATGTGTGTAAATTGAAGGCGTTATTTCAAAAAAAAAATTCAGCATTCCCATTGAACTATCCCGTAAAGATATCAATCTTGTGATAGGTTTGTTGTCCGGTTATAACCGATTATTGAACCCTGCTGAAAGATTGAATCTCACCTTTAATTATTTCTATTGCAACTGTGGAGAGGACGATAAAAATACCTAACATCTGTTTTCCTTCCTTTAAAGAACATTTCAAGTTTTGCCAAAAGCTCAATCTAGTTTTTCAGCCTCTGAGTTTCTTATACTACAAAACAATGAACCGGCCTATTGGTCCGGAATCTAATATTGACTATATAACCTATCCTTATTTAAAGATGTATGACTGTACAAAAACCCCCTGTGTTGGAAGCAAAAGGACACAATATTGTTTTAGGTAGTGGAGTTAATTGACATTGTGCGTTATAGATTATGTATATTATTAACAAAAAATTTGCTGACAGCAACAAAAAAAAACTGTATAATGTAATTTTTTTGAGGAATAAAAAGTTTAGTTGCCCACGGTCGCCGAATATCTTAGGACGCATCTATTACTATATATTCATTTTATTTAATTATTTTGGAAATTTATTTTTATTTATTTTAATACAAAATAAATTGTACCATATACTCTTTTCTCTTGCTCTTTTGAAAGAGCAATTAAGGATTTTGTTTTTTTTACAAAGCGCAAAGTACATAATCGCTGAAGAGCAGTGCTGCGTCTACAGGGAATATATTCGATGGTGGATATTGTGTTCCAGTATTTATCAAAAAAATGCATGTAATCTATGGAATGTTAGAATGATTTCTATAATATGATTAAGTTCATTTATTGATTAATATATTTAATACCTAGTACACTTAAAAATTTTAACTTGAAGTATATGCTCGGGTGTGAAACAGATAACTGCATCGGTCACTTTACATAAAAGTTCCTTCATAGTATAGTAGCACGTTTTTTTGAAAGTCGACTCATAGATCTTTCTTTCGAGGATTAAACTAGTACATCATATCATTGTAGTGCATTTCTCCAAAGTCACCAATGGCTTAATCTTCCATGGATTAAACTAGTACTTAGCACCGCATTCATTAATAATCCACACAGGAACTCGGAAACTTGTCCAATTGTCGCTTATCACTTACATTGTAATTTCAATGCTCACTAGAAAATCCAAAAATATTTTTAAATGTAACTATTAATTACAAATATTAATTGCTCATGTTAAATCACATAAAAAATTCTACAGGATGAATTTCAAGATTCTGTCAAAAATAAATCGAAATAATTAATGTTATAAAAA
>NC_051847.1:25232905-25235419 GCF_002237135.1 Teleopsis dalmanni | reverse complement strand
AATAAGACGTTTCTATTTCGAACCGGTACCCAACAGATCTTCTGTCTTAAGCTACAGCTTCAATTTTTAGGCTTTATATGTTAGAAATAAAGAATAAATGCACTAATGGCAGTTAAAATTATGCGATTTTAGGTGAACTATGGTATGACCGGTATTACCGGTAATAAAAATGGATATTATTGTTGTAAATCATAACAAAAATGAAACTATTTAAGCTGGAAATGAAATAGAGAAATATTTTACTGTATTATTGGTTCAAGTTATACCTCTTATCATATCTTTTTAAACTAGAAAAGTAATAATGAAATATTTTACTATGACTCTATCCGATAAGTACTAAAATGAACTGTCTCTATTCGTATCACTGTTAAATGATTACATAACCATATTTATTAAAAAATTTTCCTAACTGAGATAGATACTTAGAGAAGTCATATATTATTAACAGAGAATACATATATATATGTATATATATTAATTATTATATGAGTATAGTATAATATAAGTAGTAATATTAGTGATTCTGCTATACTATTATATATTATGATGCATGATTTGGTATACCCTTCTAGGTGATATACTTCTCATGTCTTTTCTGTCGATTCTTATGTCGCTATTTCGGATAGGCCGCGCTTAGAGGCGATCCGATGGATGTTATCAACGTCGCCTTAAATGGCTCGTCCTCGCCGAGCGTTATCCTTTGTAATTGATACGGAATCGTTGGGAGGGAATAACGTGTTAGCGGAGTACCGAAAGTTCTCCTCTTAAATGTAGGATCGAGTCTCTGTAAACCTTTTGTTGCCGTGCGAGACTTCAGAGAAAGTGATTCCATATCATGTGATCTTCTCAATTTCATTATGAAAGAGATCTTGCGCAGGAAAAGTGTTCATCGTAATGATACAATATTCTACAAAAGTATCCAGTTTATACGTAGCAAGCTTGAAGTTACAACTGCCTTTGCTGCTACCAAAAAAATCTACTAAAAAGAGATTAGCGGAAAAAAAAGGCAAAATTAAGTATGTCGGTTATTATCAGAAAGGCATGTGGCTTAAAAGCCAAAACGATTACTGACGACTATAGTTTTGAATCTGTTAAGGACTTTATCTGTTTAAAACAACAACGATATCAGCCTGAAGATCTGTGTTACTATGGGTTCAGACAAAACTTACGCACCATAAGTCACTCATACTGCCTGTACTACTGTATGAAGCGAAAACATTGGAAGATACCACATAATGATGAAGCAGCTCTGGAAGTTATTGTGAGAAAAGTTTTTTGTAATATTTTTAGTCTTCTACGAGCATCCGAATGAACCATGAGCTGTGTGAGCTTTATCACGACATTGTTGTTATCTAGCAGATCCAGTATCCTTTGTAATGGTAAATACGAGTATAATAATAGTAATAGAGATTATTGATGTGAAGTTAGTAAATAATTAAATATTGATATGAAAGAACCTTCTAGAGATTTCGAAAGCAATGCATTTTAAAAATATATTTTGTTAAAACTTATGACCTTTGATCTCATTAATATCAAAAACTTATATGTTTTTATAATTTTTAATATTGCTGAGACACATATAGTAGTTAATTATTAGTTTGTCAATATAGCATTCCTTTAATAAATTTTATATTTTATTAATCATATAACTGCCAAACAAGTTTATATTATAAAATATTTGTACAAATGCATGTACAATGTAGTTATATTAATAATTAATATATCGCAAAAAGTGTAGCTTAAAGCAAATAAATTGTTTAAATAACAACAATGAATGTAATAATATAATTTTTTTTTTTTGTAAAAACACTAACAAAAGTACAATGACAATAACAACAACAACAACAACAACAACAACAACAACAAAGCTAATAAGAAGACATAATGCTGTATATACCATATAGAGAGTCGAAAGGCCACTTACCACCTAACGCTCACAACCACCTTTTATCGATAGGTGCACACAACAAAAGACACACATACACAACCGCATACAAATGAATAGTGTCCTTTTTGTATGTGTTTATAATGCGCTATGCTAGCGTATTTGAACACGCCCAAATTGTACAAGTTGCGTGTCAAACAATTCAAATATGTACAACTAAAAATAAAAAAAAAACATTGTAAAGGAAATTATAGTCACAGCGACAAATAGCAAGAAAAAGGAAATTTCCCCCAGTAATACAAACACCACCGTTGCCACCACCCGCGCATACTAGCCCTTCCATAAATAAAATAGTGCCGAGCATAACCGCAATGCGACGACAGACGACCGCAATGGCAGCCAAGTGCCGTTGATATTTGTTTGTGGTGCTGAATAAAAAGTACAACTTTATACGTGTTCAATTGTGTATTTATTTTATATGTACAAGGACTCACAGACATATTTCACAAACGCACACATAAACATATGCGCACTAAGGGAAACAACACGCATATTACTTGTTGTCGTTCTGTTTGATTTTTTTCTTTTCCCTTGTTTTTGTTTTGTTAATATGTGTATTAGTGGCTGAT
>NC_051847.1:25221709-25232805 GCF_002237135.1 Teleopsis dalmanni | reverse complement strand
CAACGACTTTTGAGATCATTTTTTATGAGCCCCACTGAACTTTGTATACAATCAGATCGGATCAGTTCAGGCAGTTCAGGCAGTTCAGTACGTCAGCCTCAATAATAATAATCATAATAATAACCTTGTTTTTTTTTTTGTTGTTATTGTTATTGTTGTTATTTATTTTACATGTATGTTCTCTCAATCGATTGGACTCTTTGACCATTGAATAGCCGAAGGGGTTTGTCTTGGTTTGGCGATAGTGAGCAGTGATTTGATTTGGTGCTGACAAAGCCATTGTTTACGAATTTGTTCGGTTTATTTGGTTTATTATTGTTCTTTATTTTGTCTTTTATGTTTTTGCTTTTCGGTAAAATTTATAATCTTGTTTGAAATATTTTTTATATATCCTTTGAAGTACTTCCAATTTACTCAATTATCAAATTGGTAAAATTTGCTGTGTTGTCATTTCGGACACTTAATGCAGATGACTGTTTTATATAGAGGATGTCAAAATTCAGTCAAGAAACGAAATTTTGCCGACAAGTACAAATCAAAGTGAAGTGTGGGAAATATCAAAGAATATCAAATGGATTTTTTTGAACAAATAAGCACTTGACTTAAGGTCCTTGTATTATATCTGAATTTTAATCAAAGTATATATATTATTCAAACCTACTTCAAACTTATTCGTATAATATTTGAGATTAATATAATGCATAGTGTGAATAATAACCAGAGACTTTAAGACCACAATGATTTCTATGGAAAAATTTTTTGCAATAATTACCAGTTACCATATGCAAACCATTTCGTTGTCTAGGTATTTAAAATTACTATACCTATGATGTGTTCAAGACTATCCTGCTTTGTGATAAGATGTGGTTTCTAATGGCTTTCATTCATGCCGTCTGCAATTTGTTCGCTGAGCAACTTAAAGCCATAGATGTATGCCTGAAGCCCCTTGTCTGATCAGTAAAATATGCCCATGCTCGAAGAACCAGAGTAGAGGTATGTTAAACTCCGTTGATATCTTATTTAAATGTGTGTACCAGTCAAAAATTATTCTGGATGTAAATTGAACTGAACTCTTAAACTTTAAACAGAGTCAAGCTCTTCAAAAGTATGTAAATATTCCCATTCAATATATAATCAATTTCTAGACAAGCTATAGCTTTCTGAATAGCGATATTTTTTTTATAGTAGGTGAAGATCATCGACAGCCACAATGTGAGCTCTTAACGCACTAAAATCACTTAAATGGAGAGAATTTCCATTTTTGCCACGAAAAGGAGTTCAGGAAATTTAATTTCAGTCATTAGAGAATAGAGCTAAGATGAAACAATTTAGTACGTAGAAGTAGGTCCAAACAACGCCCAAACCAAAAGGCTGTTGAAACGAAATTACAGAAATGTATTAACAACAAATAACAAATCGGATGATTACTTATGTTCTCGCTTATATTTTGATAATAGCTTTCTGACTAACATTCGCTCGAGAACGGATTAAGAGGCAAGGCTGATTACAACGTAAAAGAGATAGTAATTTACAGTGCCAGTAAAGGTAACTTTAGTTTAGGTTGCCAGACATTCTAATATACCAAGGAGAGAGCGCGCAGATGAATAAGCTAGACTTATAGGAATTGGGCTCATGTTTCCTCAGCAGTCAGGTCAGAAGCTACGTGGCACTTTACTCCAAATGTAGAACCTCCGACTTGGTGCATAAAAGTAAATCAGAAGTATTTAGGTAAATATCTTTTGTAATGGGACACTGGACTACAGCACGGCATAGAGCTAAGCTCGGCTTACCTTGTCGAATTTTTTAAGTTGTTGAGCTTAACACACTTGGCAGTTTTTCCAACATAAGTATTGATTAGATACATTAATTGGTCAATGCATTTGGCTGGTTGTTATATGCCCATTATTCAGAATTACTAGGAATGTCTCATCAAAACGTCTTTCATAGCTAATTGAGGAGGATTCATTCCTTTTTCACACACTTATCTACCTGCCATACTATTGACTTGCTTAATATTCACAAATGCACTAATTGCAATGTGTTATGAATCAAGAAATTTTCGCATTTGCCACTTTTCGCATTTCCTAGAGCTACAAAGAATGGTTGTTGAATCAACCTAATTTCTTTACATAACAAACTATCTAAAATAACGATTTAACCCGAGATTTGAAAGGTCAAAATAGATTTATCTACTTTTTCAAAGAAGAAAACTTAATAAAGGTGTAAAATATGCCTCTGCAGCTATGAAAACAGTTATGCAGCAGCACATAAGCAGCATGATTAATGATGATGAAGATGAATAACAAATGTTGCGCCTCATTGTGCCCTATACAAATTGTGGCCAACGTATGCAAATTATTTCAACAACAGTATAACAACAATACAAAACAAAAAAAAATTAAAAAAACAGTGATAGAGTAAGAAGGCAACAATAACAGTACATAAAAACAGTTACTAGTTAAGCATTGTGCGAATTCATATTATACATTTTGGGTTAAACAGAGTAGAGAAGTTGCAAAAGCAGACCTTTGCAACATGTACCATTTAGGCAATACACATATGCAAATGTTTATATACAATACATGTTTGAATTAATGATAAATATTCGTATGCATGCAAGAAATACTTATATGTTGCGTTGTTGTAGAGTTTGGTTGTGCTTTGTATAAGTGACCATCTATCAAAAATAACAAAACAACTTTGTTGGCTACCTGTTAAATACATGTTGCACGTATAAGCATTAGACATTTCAATGCATTGCTCTATCCTAGGCGGAAGCTGTAGCAACATCAACATCAACATCAACAAAACAGGAGCAGCCAGAAAATTTGTAGTTGAGTTTTTATGCATTACAGCGCCTCTGGGGGTGGACCTTTTCAGCTAACTTGTAAATTTTTTGTTGCTTTTAATCTTTTTGCTATTTTTGTTTTTCTGTTTACGTCGTAGTATGTTTGCTTGCTTACCATGATGTTTTCAATACATGAGCTTCGAGTCTCGATAACTGCACCTGATGCAATAACAACTTCAAGTTGCTTTCAAACAATATTGGCGTAAGTGGTGGGCACGTTGTACACGACAGTGATACCAATACAATAAACATAGGGAGAAACCCCAGCCGTAATAAAAAAAATGCAAAAAACAAAATACATAAAAAACAATATAACTATATGCATACAATGTAAAAACAACTTGTTGCTACAGCTTCTGTATACATTTTCTTTATTGTTGTTATGATTGTTTTTGTTGTTGTTGTTGTTGGAGCACATCGCAAGCTATAATTACCCCATCCATGTCGTTGTTTTGCTACTTCATAAATTAGCATACCATGTGTTGCTTTGCTTATATTTTATAATTTTTTTTGTTATTTTTTTCTTATTTTGTTGCTGTGTTAATGTTAGTAATATTAGAGTACAGCATCAAAATAGTTGCCAAGTCTAGTTTGGCAACTTTAGCAATGCTTACGGCTTCATTTTAATTCATTGCAAACTAACTGCTTTTCTTTTTAGCTTCTGAATATGCCACACTTACTTCTTAACTTTTACTAAAGTTTTTTGCCGATTGTTTCTCATGAGCGTTTCCAAGTTCTCAGGAACTTCAGCACAACTTAGTATCTTCAATACTATATTTACTTATAAAAGTTGTCAGTATTCTTTAGAAATATTGTGGCCTGTTAAGCCAACGAGTTACTGTTGCCAGACACAATACATAAACTTTAACTTGGTAGTCACACATGTGGCATCGATCACTGCTACCCAATCCAATCCAGTCCAGTCCAAGTAAAAGCATTCTATTCTAACCTAACTTAACGATCCAAGCTTTGAAGCTAATATTTTATTATTTTATTTTACTCTGCTTTGCGTTGTTGTAAGATTTAAGCCTGAAGCCATGAACCGCGTGTTCATTTTTTAGTAGGCCTGTTCAGTCTGTCTTTGAGTAGCTGACTGTCCATTCAAGTAGCTATATTTGTGCTTATGAACCTGCATTTTCCATGAATCCGTGCAGACCGTTTGCTGTTCAGTTTGCCTTTGTGGCAGTCGAGCCCAGCGCTTAGACATAAGCAGGGATGTTCGTTGCTGTGTCGTTCTGGTAAGCGTTTGCGGCTACTCTCTTTAACTTTCTGTTCTGTAGGGCTACGCCTTAGTCTTTTGTCCTTCCACAGCTTTTACTTTGCCTCCCTAAAATGTGATTCCTTGCTCTTTTTGATTTCTGCTATCATATTAAACAGTTTATTTGTATTTGGCTTTAAGTGATTTGGTCGCCGACTGTGATATCTGCCTTCAAAACACAACATTTTTCTGTTAATTGTTATTGCTGCTGTTGCTGACTTACTTTTATTGCCGACTTACGTCAAAAATTAAGTTTGCGTGTCTCAAGGTTGATCCTTGGCAGGTTTGGTTTTAAGAAGAAGGAAATGTTAGGCTTAGTTTCTGGAAATCAATCTTATTGTCATTATACCTGAGTTTTATTACCAAAATGTTTCGTGTTTTGTACACAGATACATATTGGGTATGTATACAAGTTTCCAATATTGCTTTCAATCTATGGTTCAGTTCTTGAAAAAAAATATAGAAAATATTTGCTTGATTTGGAATTTACAATTATAAAATTATATAAAGAAATGTAGAGTATATGTTTTATTTAAAATATACAAATATTAAATTTAAAAACTACAAAATATATATGCGTATATATAATATACATTTCAGATAAAAACGATAGAAACAGAGTAGAAAAAATGATAGGTAATATTATTAAGGACTGATCGAAAAGTCCTTATACATATGTAATATCCCTTAACGTTTTTGTTGTGGGGTGTAATAAATAATTTGAAATATGATTCGTAATTTTAAGCTTAAATTGCTAAAAATTTGAACCATTGCTTTCCTGAGTAAAATAAAAATTATCACCTTTGCAAGCGTAAACACCAAAAATAACGTTAATATAGAGATTCAACGAAGAATCACTCTTACCGACAGATATTACTTTGGGCTAAATAAACAATTAGGAAATAAAGCCCTCTCCCGACAAATAAAAATCATGCTCCACAAGTTTTTCAACACGTATTTTCTAATCAGTGAGGCGAATGTATTACTAGCATTCGAAAGAAAAGTTCTTCAAAAGGGCTCTGGTCCCTTACGCGTTGACAACGATCGATACTCGTTAGATGGAACGGTGAACATTACCGCGATATTGACATACGAGTATAATTAAACGAAAAAAAAATTCAACAGCATCATTGGCTTGCTTATTGACGACGAATATATGAAAATACCTCGATTAAAAAGGTGTTTTGATTTGGTACCCGCTTGTAGAAAGCGCAGAAAGGACGTTCGCATCTTCGGTGGAAGGATCATTTGATCAACGATATAAAAACCACTTAGTACTACCCGCTGGAGGCAGCAAACCACTGGTCAAGTTGGCTTGCGGAGGCTACTGAAAACAACGAAAGACGACTTACGTTAGTAATCGACAACTAAGAAGATGTAGGATGTTGGATATTATGATTTAGTTATTCTACAACTTTTTTTAAAATAATCAATCAGTATTAGAAGTGATTAGAAACATAGTTAAATCTCGCAATTCACACCGTTGTAGAAGACAAACGGCGTAGTCACTGTCATGAACAGTTAAAACATGTAAATTTGTGCACGTTCGAAAAAAGATAAGATTTTAGCGATATTTATAAAACAATTTAGCCGATAAAGCAGGATTGTGTCGATCATGTGTTAGGCTAGGAGAAAATTTAAAATCTATGTGACTCATTTTCTTGTCGACATGAAAGCTTTGTCATCCCGAATCATTAGAAACTTGATCAGTTTTATAAACTTATCCGATTGTTGCACTCTCACTTAAATCGGATGCTACCACTGCGGTTTTTCGGGAATACTTCTTGTCTAAATCGTTGGTATCACAACAGATTATTATTTGTGCTCAAGTGGGTTTTGGTAAGGGACTGCTACTTTAACCTAACCTAATCTGTAGTACTAAAAATACTGTAGCACCAATCTTTAGAAGAAAATAGTCGTAATATATATATATTAATATTAAATATTTTGTTTCGATATATGGTAGTATAATATATATTTCATATATGTAATATATTGAAATCCTCCTTATTACTGCTTATTCTTATAAAAATTGCTTTATTGTATTATATTGAATTTGCAATTCTACTAGATATTGAATTTATTATATAAATAAAGTCTGTGCTTTTTAACAGTCATTTAGTTCCAAAGAAAATAAATATTTAAAACTAAAATACAATAAAATATTATACAATTGTGTATATATGTATATGTATATATGTGTACGTCTTATGTCTTTGCACTATTTCGGTTGAAACAAATCGCGTGCTGCACTGGAGGTCTTCAAAAAAGCTTACGAGTTGCTGCCTTCGAGCGAGGTTGGATCTTATTCGTTTTCTAGCGAGTTTGGCATTTGTATGAAAAACTGGGTGTGAACCGTTGGTGGAAGAGTTAAGTTGCCTCCGGTTAGAATGCGAATGAATACAGTTGAGTAAGGAAAAATATATGGAGTAATGTAAAAATTAAAAAAATCCATATATATTTGTAGCTAAAAGTTTTTTATTCCACTTTAGTCAGTGCTCTTCAGCTCTGCAGCTCTCCTGGCATTTCTTGAGTCTTGCTCTTGTTGTGGCTAATGATGTTGATGCTGTGCCTGTTGCTGTTGTTTTTATTGTTACTGTTACTGTTGTTGGTAGCCGTGGTGTAGTGTGGTTGATGATGATATCCGCCTAATGTATTTCGATGAAGTACAATCATGAATATCACTACACGAACTTTCAAGGTGATGGCGCATAGTATGGAAAAATGATTTTTTTTTGTCATATACTCGTATTTTCGTGTCATATTTCTGTAGCGATTCACTGAATTGTGGTTGAATGTCTTTCTGTTTTTGTGGCTTTGCATGTTGTTTTTTATTCTTGGAGTTGGAGTTGGAGTTATGGTAATTTTTTCTTCATTTAAGTATATTTTGCTTCTGTCTGTAACTTTGATGATTTGTTGCATATCATTTGAGGCTATTTAGTATTAATTTTTTTCACATTTTTAGGAATTTTTTTTAAACAGCTAGTTTTTGGTTTAAACTAAACACTTTTGAGTGCAAATTTAAAATTTTGTTAAAATAATTCCTATATATTGTTTTTAATATATACATATATGTTTATATCTTGAAAAAAGTGGTAATACGGCGTGCAAATACCATTTGTTTTATATAATACCCCATAAACCCACAGTTATTAGAACTTCTCCTATACAACATATTTAAAATTGTGTTAAAATAAAAATTTTAAATAAGAATATCGACTATAGTCGACGATGGTATAGTAATTGTATTATTACCATTACTATTTTAGACTACGAAGCATACATTGTAGTAAATTTAAAATAATTTAGCCCTAAATATATATGAAAGACGTATTAAAAATTTCATAGTGTCGAATGAAAATATTTCTTATACTGCCCGAGTACTTCAATTAATGATTTTACATCTGTCCATGGTAATCCCAATAACTGGAACGGAATGAAGCATCCCGTTTTCGGGTCTGGCGATCACTCTTAGTAAATTTTTCGGTATGTTTTTAAAATAGTTTCTACACTTTTATATTTCGTCAGATATTTAACTAATTTCCAAATCTATATAACTTTTTACACAAGTAACGAATGAAACAACTGCCCTTACAAATATGTGACTTAAAAAGTTACCTTTTAAATACATATTCATTTGATGTAGACTAGTATTGTCAGATACTATATACTATATATTATATTTTACATAACTAATATTTTATTAGTATTTTATTAACATGTATAACACAAATTGATAATACTATTATATGCCGTAACAGTGTTACGACTTGGTGTTGTAGGAAGACGACCCACAATAGAGTATTGAAGAGACGCCAAATCCAAGTCAGAAAAGAGTTCTTCATTACGACTTTGTATATCCAATCGCACTAAAACAATAAGCTACAAAGCTGGGAGATATAGTACATAAGATCATATTAAGCCGTGCACAATAATCAGCGGTCTGCTGCAAGCAGTTGTATAGATTATCCAGCGCCTAATTAATAAAAAAGCAACCCCAGCGTTTTTATATAGGTTAATAAGAGAAACAATATAATAGTCTTGTTCAGGGCGATAAAAGTAATGTGAAACAGGCACTGATTATATGATACTTATGTTATGTGTAAAAAAACAGACGTGATTACTATAATAAAATACTATGGGAAAGAATATTCAGGCAATAATTTCTGAGACTATGATTAACATTTGAAAGTAATAAAACAAAAATATAGATTCGTAGGAAGATTTTGTATAGTGCTAAAATATTTTGAATTAATTTTAAGTAAGATTTTTGCAAAAATTACAGAAGTAGCGAAGATATACTTCAAATTTATTTTTATGTTGCATTTTATTATTTTTAAGAGGTTGTTATATAAATATATTTACTTTTCTTCCATTAACTTAAAAACTCTTCGTTTTGTTTGTTTGTATTTTCTCATTTAATGCGTAGGTTTTCGGTTTGACGATTAAAACCCTCATATGTCAACTTAACCATTCATCATTACAATATACAAAACTGTTTCTATACCAGTTTATTAATTTGTATGTTGGTCTGTCTGTCCAACTGTCTCTATATGTATTTCTGTCTATATGTCCATTCATTCAACATTCAAAATCACTTATGCGCACGCATCTGAATGTTGATGAGCTCAAATCTCAGTGTCACTGAGCGCTTCAAAACCAAGCAAAAAAAAAAAAGAAAAAAATCCTACAATACTTGATACAAGAATCTACAGATTGTAATCTCTGATACACTCAAATGAACCATAAAAGATACAATAACAACTCAAAAACTTTGTCTTCATATTTATCTTACAAGTATATTCAATCCAATCAATCCATAAAACCATGTACACAACACAACATACTGGTGTACTCTTCAGTGGACACGATGGACAGACATAAGTTGTGAGTTGATGACTTAATTTTCATTTCATAAAACAAAAACCAACTGTAAAGGTAAACTATAAAAAGACACAAAACATGACAATACGAAGCAGAAGAGAAATAAATTTAATACAAAATAATACTAAACATCTACAAACGTTATTTTTGGAGTACACGCAGTACAGGTGCCACTATACATCATAGCACTTAAGTGGTAGAAACACGCTATACTCGTACTCATACTCCATACTTCATACTCCATACTCAAGGAAATGCCAAAGTGGCAACCAAAATTCGACAAGAAAAAACCAACAAACAACCAACAAATAACCAAGAAAAAACTTTTTTCCCGCATCTAATGAAAATGTTAACTTGTTTACTTAAAAAACTAATCACAACTTTTGAAGCATCATCGAAATGTGTGACGAAGCAAATATACTTAAAGACACTTAAAGTAGTAACCATATGTATCCATCTTCATTTGATTTATGTACCATACATCATAAAATTTAAACATCTTTTTTCTCTTCTGGGTCAGCAGCCACGCAGCCGAGCAGACGAATTGACGAATCGTTGAGAAGAAAGCAATGAATTTGGTTTACGGGGCGCAGAGTTTTCTTGGGGAAAATATGGTTTTCTCTTAACAGTTGAGGGAAGTAATTATTTTTGACAATTCAGTTTTGTTCAATATTATTTAAAACAGAATAAAAATAATCATTAACGAATATATTTAATAGTGATAAAAGAAAAAGTAGTAGTAAAAATTATTTAGATAAAAATAAATATGTTTATAGATGACCTTGCGAAAAAAGTCTCATTAATAAATGTTTGGAATATTTTAATACATTTTATAAAATTAATTACAATAGCTAAAATATTTGTGTGGTTTTGGACTTAGTCACGTAATAATAAATTTTAAATAAATAAGAGATTTTAGTTCTTTAGGACATCTGGTATTTAATTGGTACTTTAACTACACGGGTACAACTGTTAATTTTCTCGAATAATCTTCAGCTTTCTATAGAAGTCAGAGGGAAAATTTAAAGTTATTGAGATTACTAATCCGAATTCAAATAATATTAATAAAAATAATATTTAAATAATAGATATATAGAGGTTTCTCGAAAAGTAGCGAACTATAACAACAAAAATTCTTTTATATTATTTTAATCAATTGAATTTTTTGCTTACCATACAGCTGTTTCGAGTATAGCCAAATACCCATCATCAGTAGTTTTAAAAATAATTCTTGTTCTATAATTAATCGCAAATAATTTTTTGACACTGCAAATAACAGGAATCGAACTCGTGCCCTGCCAAATTTGAAGCCCAGAGTAAGCGCCCCTTAAAGCCGTACTTGACTTTTAATGTTCGCACATTCTTTTTGAGTTTTGTTACTTTGCTGTAAAAGTTTTTTATTAACAAATTTATATATATATATATGAACGTATATTCATATATAAATAAATTCATATATAATACATATATGTATAATCATATATGAATAAATTCATAAATATTAGAACGAAATCATAAACCACCTGTAGAATAATTGAATTAATTAATAACATTTTTTTTTATTCTTAATTGTTAAATTTCAATACTATTCTGTTTGTTATATAGTTACACATTTAATAATATTTATTTTTATACATATATATATCCCAAAATCCGAACTAAAATCTTTTTCCAATACACTTTTGGCATCACCTTCTTCCTCAAGACAGTATTTTCATTTGTTTCTGGAAAAAGGCAAGAATGATACTCTCTAAGGCCCATGTTATGTAGAGTGTCACGGGCACGTCAAAATTGGCTCCTTCGGGCTATGACGAAAATGCATGTTATGCAGAGTTTCACACCAGTATGTCAATTTCCTATTATATTCATACATAGGTACAAGCAACACGGCTTTGACTAAGTGACGAGATAACGTCGGCTCCCATGATCGAATTTAAATCGGTCATTCTTTTTTCTGACACTCACTCTCAGTTTTTTAGTTTGTTTGAAAGCAAGTTAAATATAAGTGTTTCTTGATTCAAAATTGTGTGTGAATGACTATAAATTATTGTAGATTGACCGAATATCAAGCTGCCCGATTATAAAATTGATGTGACTATTAACCTT
>NC_051847.1:25216539-25221609 GCF_002237135.1 Teleopsis dalmanni | reverse complement strand
AAAACGCACAAGCATTCGCTCCATAGAAACGGATGGACGAACAAACAGAGAATAGCAACAACAACAACAACGGCACTATATAACTATAACAACAACTCCAAAAAGACGCCATCATTGCCAAGAAGAAAGACATTTTTAGTTGAGATGAAAACGCGATCTTCCGTTTGTGTACCTGCAACATCAACTGAATTAGTTGAATGAGGAATAGAAATACTCGTACAATCACGCAACTGTGGACATCCATTTGGATGGTTAGTAAATATTTCTTTGCGGTTAATAAATATATTTAAAAAAAAAAAGTCGTTTTAGTTAAAGTTTGCGTGTTTGGGTGTTGTTTATGTCGTTTTCTGTTTTTCTCTAAATAGAAGTACAAATCTTAGATTGTTACTAGTTTGAGCATGCGAGACTTTTCCTATCTAACATGAACCAATCAATAGTGATGAACAGCAATCCAATGCAATGTTTGTAACTGTAGCTCCACAATTTTTTGAAATTTGGTGGAATTTCGAGTTCCTCTGGTTCAACAAATTATAATAATATCGCTGTACACTACTTTACATATGTCATATACTCAAATAATACCCCATAATGATCATTACTACCAATTGACATCTTTTTAAAAATATCTTGTGCTGATTTATTTGCATTATTATAGCAATATACACATACTATATATTCATCATTACCGAGAGATTTATAGTTGTTTGTATATTTCCTGTTATAATCCAACAGAAAATATACGAGAGATATTTTAAAACTGAACTACCATAAGGAAAAATC
The DNA here is from genome assembly GCF_002237135.1 of Teleopsis dalmanni. Classification (NCBI taxonomy): domain Eukaryota; kingdom Metazoa; phylum Arthropoda; class Insecta; order Diptera; family Diopsidae; genus Teleopsis; species Teleopsis dalmanni. The sequence continues at coordinate 25,220,829 of NC_051847.1, read as the reverse complement.
AAAGCACTTTCTTTAACAAATTTATTTCCTGTTCGTATTGGGACCCACGTTACTGCTGACAACAAAGACCCTGTATATTTGCGAACCAGCGTTAACACCAAAACTGACGTCAGCTTTTAGAGAGAAAAATCACTCCTGTCAATAAAAAAGCTACTGCGGGTATTATACCGTATATATTATATATAATATAAAAATAATAAATAAACAAAAATTATAAATAAGAAATGAATCTCTTTCTCAGCAAAGAAAAAGCATCCCTTACAAGTCTTCTATAAAGCCTGGTCTGCAGTATGGTACAAAACTTGGACAGTGAACAAGAATAATTAGAAAGTATAAGCGGAAGTTCTTTGGAGTTTCTATAGTCCTGTATACGTTGGGAACGAATTTCAATTTAAATGAAATGATAACCTTTATACTCTACACCAGGACATTGGCACAGTTAAGCGTGTCAGCTTCCAGCTTCATTATGGAGCTGGAAAAGGTCTTGACTAGACAGTTGTTTGATTTGGTGTCCGCTGGTGGAAAACGCGACAAAGAAGATCTGAATCTTCGATGGAAAGACCAGGTGACCAAGAATAGAAAGGCATTGAGTACTACTAACTGGCGACAACAAGCCACTGATCAAGCAGTCTGGAGGGGCTTACTTGACACGACCAATGACAATATGTCTCTGTAATAAATATGTAACTTAATAAACATCAAGGAAACACAGCACAATTTAGTTCAATTGCAATAGATTGTGATTTGGATTAATTTGGGTTATATAGGTAACTCAAAATTTTTAGTGTTCCAAAAAAAAACCTACGGTTTATAACAGAACGGATATTAAAACTGCAAGAGATTACAGAAGCCATGTTTGCAGACTCCGTTGACAACGACTGTTGTCAGTGGCTATTGCCAGTGACTGTTACCAGTAACAGTTCCTAGTGACTCTTTACTCATGAATTTAAATGTCTAATAAAATTATAACTAAAAAACAAAAAAAAAATTTATAGTAAATTAAGTAAAATTGTACATTTTAAATAAAGGATTTTTTAAAAGACATCTCACGAATCCGAATCTAACATTACTCCGTAAGCTCACTCATTGTCCCCAAGCAAGCTACACTTGCTAAGAAAATACAAATTTTATCAATCGTTTTTCAATATAATTTAACCAATAATACAAAGGCACCCAATTAAACACCTCATCTTAATTTAGAAATTGCACATAATTCCCATATTATATATTTGATATCTTTCTTCTTAATTAAATAAATGTGAATTAAATAAAAAAAAATTAAATTAAAATTAACGTTTATTTATTTTTGCATGCCAAACAACAACTGATTACTTCTTCAAATACTCGATTTTAAGTATATCTCCATTTTGTTGGAAATACAAACGGGGACGTTTCTTCAGATCATTTGGTAATTGGTTATTGCCCTCCGGTGCCTCATGCTGATGCTCCTTGTCATCAAGATTGGTCTCAACAATTGTTTTCTTGAAATTGTTCATAACATTGCAGACACGTTGACGGAAAAGCTTGAAAGCGTCGTCCATGATCTTGAAGACGGTTAATGCGGACAGAATCTACTACATGCAACAGAAACGTAATCAGCTGTAGAAAAAAATTTTGAATATGAAAAATTTATTTTTACTTAGTAAGGAAAACAAAATCTATGAGAACCTGAAAAAATTTTCTAACTTCACTTATGAAACACAGTTTTTTTAATAATTTTCTGACAGATAGAAAAGTTAATGTTTCTATGATAACTAATTAAATGATTGGCGAACACATTATTCATACGCAGCGCCATCTTTAGGTCAGACAGCAGCTGTCAACGTTACTTAAGGCAACCAATTTCCCTCTGAAGATGAAAAAATGGCAGACAAAGTCTTTATCAACTTCGTTCGTTATATTTTTATATGTTAAATGAAATAGTGTTATAAAATAAAGCGTTATATAAATGTATGCGATATCTTTATAATGTAGTGACAAAAGCTATGTTTATATGCGTTTAAAGTATATACATACATATATAGAGTGTTATGAATAAATTAGAAGTTTACGGATATTTAGCAAAGCGAGGGGCTGATTGTTACTCTCTCCACATTACACAACCTCAACAAATTTGGATTTTATACAGCAGAGTTGGCTAATATCAAATCTTCGACAATCATAAATATCTTTTCCATTCACAGCTATCCAATTACTGATATTAAATTAAAGATTATTCTTACTATCTTTGTATTTTACAACCAGGATTTTGTCCATCCCGTTACTGATTGTAAATCAATGACAATACGTATTGATATATAAGTACTTATTGCTCATTTTTAAGTAAATCTGTAAATATTCTTTAAAAAAATATAGTTTAACAATCTGGTACATTTCTTTTATCAATGACATCAGCTTAACGCTTCCTTGGGCGCATTATATCATTAGAAGGTACATTCTCTTTGTGGCGGATTGGGCAGATGTTTCAAGCAGATACGAGGCAGTTAGTATAAATTCAATTCGGAGTTCAGTGAGATATAGAGAAGTGTTCACTCATATCAAAGTGCACCTCTACTAACTATTCAACACTTCATAGAATACTTATGGGATGCTCCATTTTCATCATTATTATCTTCTATATAACTGCTGAATTTCCATAACTATTTGTCATTTTTAAAATTCACTTTTCCACGGATGTGATGAAATATTAATAGGCCACCAATCTAACAATCTAGAGGAAAGGTTTTAGATTTTTTTTTTAATGAAAATTATACAACAAAAAAGTTTTTTTTTTTGTTATATAATTGATTTGATCATAACAAATAGAACAATCTATTTGTAAGTCAGTACTTTTTTCCATTTTCCATATAAAAATAGACAGAAAAAAAAGCGATCGTAATTATTGCAAAACAATGACGCACGGCTATTGTTTGCTGCTTGTGACCAACTTCACGCGCAATTATCATTTGTTCAGCTTTTTTCCACAAAAAGGGGAATTTCATTTTTTTCCTTTTTATTTTTTAAAATTTTTTTTTTTTCGGTATTATGCAGTTGAGTAATTGCTAGCGTTTTTATTGCATATAAAAAATAATTTAAATACGTACTTCAAGTTTATATTACATTACTATTTTATACTCAGATTCAGATTTCCATTAAATAATAGCATTTTTAATATAAATCAACCATTCAACACCCAATCAAGTATAGTCTAAAAGAATCGTTGGAACCTTATACCTTTTAAGGAAAATGGACACTATCATGAAATATAAATCTATGGGATTATACTTGAACAAGAATGTTCATTAACAATCTTTATGTCCCTTACCACTGGTGGGGGGAAACAATAAATGATTGGTGAGACGTTGATTTACTTTCAACAACTGATTTTATTTAAATTGATTTGTTCTTTTATACAAAATAAAATGCAACCGTAATTGCAAAACATACAATAAATAAAATAACTTATTGCTTAATTCGCACAAATTGCTTAATAAGCAATAGTTGCGAATGCTTTACTTATGACCTAATTTTTACTTTTTGTTGATTCGTCAACCAAGAAATTAAGCAACAGGTGTGAGCGATTAACTCATGACCTAGTTCTTAATTTTTTGTTGATTCGTCAACAATACTTGTGCTTATGTCAAACAGATTTATTTATCAAAATATTGTTCAATGTCACATTATTTGGGAGATAACATTAAAAATAAATTTAAAAAATATATATATATGTCAGGGATGAATTTATTTCCCCTCTATTAATATACAATTAAACTATAATCAAGATTAAGTCTTAGCATTTCATTGTTCATCTACTCTCAACATACTCGTCTTCGGCAGTCTTAGCAACACTGATCTAAAAATCTTAAGCGTTCAAAAATTTTTACAAAAATGCTTGGTAACCCTATCTTAGAAAATTAAACACTTCTGACATTCATTAAAAAAAAGATATCTACTATAAAGAAGAATTTTAACCGTATAGCTTTCTCTTAGGAGTAAATCTTCAAGCACTTCTTACATTCCTAAAAAATGCCTAATACGAAATCTAAATATAAATCCGCTTAACACTCTCTGGTGTCGCTAAGAATCAATGCGTATATTCTTAGCTTACGGTCAGTCAGATGTACCCTAGTGCCTTAGAACTTTTTGGTAATATCACTACAGACCCCTTTCTAGTGACGTACGTGAACTTCTCTAAGATGAGACGGTCTATTACTGTAATCTATTTATGTTTCAAAAAAGTGAAGCACTCAAGAAAATATAGTTGATATAGCTTGATATTCCATTTCAATTAAAACTAAGAATATCCAAAAA
>NC_051847.1:25202438-25216439 GCF_002237135.1 Teleopsis dalmanni | reverse complement strand
CCTGAGCTCCCAAAAAAGGTGCAAAAAAGAACATTCAGAAAAAAGGATAAATGAACAATTTGAAAAGTTCAAAACGCAGTCAGTTGGCCACCGAAATACTTTTTGCGGCTGCTTAATATTGCTTGAAAGTATAAATTAATATTAAATTTATGCAAATTAAGTTTATGTAAATTCATTAAATGTTAAATGACAAGGGCTGTAGGTAATTAAGTGTTTAAGCACTTCGTTAATGTAAAGGCAACTTAATGTTCCCGAATTTTGTTTAGAATACAGTCGACCTTAAGTTTTTAATTAAAATTTGAGTATATAAATAGAAATTGGATATAAAGTCATGAGATATGAAAACTTGAAGATTTTAAATTGTCATCATATTAAAATTTTATATTATAATAAAAGAAATGTAAGATAAAATGTTGACTTATATATTATACAAAGTTTTAAAAAACTGCAAAGTATATATATATCGAAAAATGCATAAAGAGTAACGAAATAGCCATTGATTTTTCAAGTCGTACTAAACATTAAATTTAGGAATTTAGAACGCATCTACATTGATTTCCTAAGCACTTCTAAACATTTAGTTTTGGAATATAGAGCGCATCTATCATTTGTTTTTCAAATACGTTCTAACGTGCACTTTTGGAATATACAACTCATCTACAATTGGTTTTTCAAGTACGTCAAAACGATTCGCTTTGTAGTATAGAACTGCAGGTATCAGTTTCTGCTTCGGCCAATACTGATACATCAGTACTGCGTTTTTATTACTTTTCCGACAGTTAATACCAATCGGTTAAATTTATAACAGCAATACCGTCGAGTAGAAAATAAGGTGTAATTCTCTTTGGAAGTGAGATGAACGGCACTTGGTTGTCGAACTTGATATGTGGCTCTGTGACGTAGACCCGGTTGTTTCTGATTTCTCCGCCTTAAACCTGGTTGATTTAAATTGAAATCCACTCAACTCCAATTCTTATTTATTCCCAAATAAACCCCTCCCCTCTCATACTACTATTAACTAACCATATCCTAACCCATGTGTAAGTCTTTTTATGTCCTTTCATTTATCTGCCTTATAGATCCTTGCGGGTTGCAACAACAATAATAACAGGAGAAAATAATGTGGGGTCGAAAAGGAAAACCACTATGCAACAATATTGATCTCTTTTTTTGAGTTTGTGAATTTAAAAGGAAAGTAGTAGAAAACATAATAGCAGTTAAGAGTAGAGTAGTAGTTGACTTTTTTCTTTTGAAGTGCATTTTGTTTAACCGGTATTGTTCATATTTTTTATTATTTAAATTAACTTAAACTTGTACCTTTACTTTTAAAAAAATTGGCATAATAATATATATTTGTGATTATTTTCTGTTAATACGAATAAATCAAATCTTACCATGATAACTAAATCTAAAACTAAATCGTTAACATAGTTTAAATTGATAATTTTGGATCATTGTGATATGCTCAAAATGTAGAGTCCAAGTTAATATCGGTTCCAAGGATTATAGAATGACATGGAATATATTAAATAATATCCGTTTAAATAAGACAATCGACTGTGGAACGACATAATCTGGCTTATTGTAATATCTACTCACTATACTCACTGAAGAAGTAACAGCAGAACACAGATGATATATCAAAATTTATGTTAAAACTATGTATTTTCAAAAAAGAAAGAAAAAAAAATAAAAAACTCTGAACCGTTATATTCTTTTAATCCTAATTAGAGAAAACTATTTTTAAATAGCAATTATGATTTATTTTTTTAAATTAATAAAAATTAAAAATATGCACTGGTTACCGATTGAAAAGTTTTATGTTTATTTTTATTTGTTTTTAAAAGATTTTATTATGAGTTCAAAATAAAATAAAAATAAAATAAAATTTTAAGGTTAAAATAAAATCTTTTAAAAACAAATAAACAATAGACAAAATTTTTTAAAAAGTTGAATAATGAACTATTGACCAATTAGGCCGTAAAAAAAAAATTATTATTAAAAATTTTTTTGGTCAGTAAAACAATAAATTATTATTATTTTTTTATATTATTTCCTAATTTTTTTCTAATTTTTTTCAAAAAATATATTTTATTGTCACTTATATTTCGACTATAGTCTATATTTATTTTCAGGGTACAGCAATAAAATATATAATTCTTCTATAAATTTCTTGTGAATTTTAAAAATTTAATTGAAATATACCATATATGATTTTTTTTATTTCACAAAAATCACAGAACATCTTTTCACAATATGTCCACATAATAAATATTCACAAAAAAATGTGTACTCGAATTAATTAAAAACGTTTATTAGAATTTCTTTTATTTATTAAAATTCAAGGTTACTCCCATACACTTCAGTTTTATTTATGCAGTCTTCTAATGTTTTCTAAATATTTAGATATGAAACTAAAAAAATAGATTAATTTATTCTGGGCTATGTCAAGGTAAGGACGTAATTTTACCTTTTCATATTTCGCCAGATATGCGAAACGATGTTTGCACCTTGTTGCGCCAGAATAAATAATGATGGCGCATTGCTAACAATTTTATATGAAATATATCTGGAGTACAAGCAAGCAGTAGACAGACAAGCTAACACACACCCATGCACACACACAGCAGAGCGCCGAAACATGTAAATACTACATTTTGCAGAAATATTTAACATTACAAAATTTCAACAACTGTTAATTTAACAGAAATGAGCACAATATTGTCAATAACTGCAACATAACAGTGAGACTGCAAATATTTTGTTACATTGTGCTGTACATTACAGCTTATGTAAATGTGAAATAAATTTAATGTTAAAAATATATTGCTTAATATTGTTTTTTGTTTAATTTGGAAATACGTTTTCATTTCTGTTTTAAACATTTTTGAAATTGTCTTACACATATTCACTATATTTTGATATTCTAATATTACATCTAATTTTCTCACGTGTTTCTTTTTATTCCAGGTTTAGTGACGATAACATACCTACACTCGCTCGTATGTGAAGAGTTGTAGTAGCTTTGCTTTATTTATTTATTCGGTTTGTACGTTTTCTGTTTTCAGTTCTCTGTATTTGTGGTTTTGTTTACAGAATGTTTTCACAATGAAGGTATATGTTCAGTTTTATTCTGTTGCACGTATCTCTAAATGCGTATCCGCCATACCATATGCAGGTACAATTTTGGTCGAGTGCTTGTGTATTTGCTGGTCTGTTTACATTAAAAATTTATGTTGATTCAGTTTGTTTATTTTGCTTCATGACGTAAATGTGTAAGTAACAAGTGACTTTTTCGTCATTTATTTCATTAGCAATTTCATATACTTTTTTTTGTTAACTTACATATGCATATCTATTAAGCAATCTTCCAATAAGTGCTTGAAAGAATATGTAAAACACATTTGAAATTGAGTTCTTATAGAATTTACACTTGTAAAATAGAGAGTATGAAGATATTGTATATTTCTAAATATATTGTCTAATTAATTTGTTTTATTAAAAAGAATTTTAAATAAAGTCAAGGAAAGCAATTATAAGTCAAATATCCTCATTATGAAATGAACTCAACTCCATTCCATTCCATTCTATAAAATGAAACTTAAGAAAAACACTTGCAAAGTTTTTGTACTTAAAAAAATAAACAAAATTTGAAAGAACGAAGAAGATAGATTCGATTAATGGTTAAGCACTACAAACAGAATATTCAGGTTCGAATTGTATCTTGCGTGGGATTATTTTTATAACATTTTTACTCTACTTTATTTACTTTACATTATTATTTTTAATATTTATTTTCATTTTTGAATGTTGGCATTAAATTACAAATGAAAAATATTTCTTAAATTTTTCTTGTATTTTTTATTTTGGCATAATGCAATTAGAAAATAATTATTTTTTTTTGTTCATATATTAATTATTTATTGTAATTTTTAAATGTTGAAATTTAATTTATTTGTTTGATTTTTTTGTTTTTTTTTTGGTGTGAGTAATTGGAATGCTTTATGCAACCGTTAAATCTACCATTAAATAATGTGTCCGATTTCTTAATTAAAATGTAATAAAACAACTCAAAAACGATTTAAAAGAGTCTCAAAACTTAAAACTCGAGACTCAAAACTGGTTTCGCATTAATTTTGGGAAGGTCTCTTTTACGTTAACATTTTAAACCACGCTCTTTTGATTTACGATCTGCGATCACATCTTCACATTTTAACTGAATTTTTTAGTGTCTACCCTATTTATTAGCCTAGTTTGTATTTTTCCGTTCTTGGTGTAATCTCTTCGTTTTAGTAAATTAAACACATATAAATTTAATACTTGCCAGTTCTCTGGATGCGCTCTCATTTATATTCTTAGAATTTAATGATCTAATATGGATTCATATATCTTCTCTTAGTGAGAGTTACGTATTATAGAAGAAAATACTCCGGCTAGAAATATGTTCAGTACTTGTTGGTGATAAACACAGTTGGGGCTAACCCAATCTTCAGGAGAAGGACCAAAAGCCCAACGATATAAAAACACTAGGTACTACCATCTGGCGACAGCAGGGTATTCATTGGGCTGACTGGCGGTGTTACTAGATGCGGCTAAAGACGACTCACGTCTGCAATAGCTTATTTAGTTTGTAAGTAGGTTGCTATTGAGTATGGAAATACTATCTCCCAGGACACAAAAGAGTATCAAATCTACAATAAAGTTGATTTTTTTTTATAATGAGTCTGTGTTATCTTTTAATTCAATCCTTAATTGCCTAGAATAAAAGACGTCTATACGTAATTGTGTTAGACAAAAATATGCACCTTTACTAAATATTCGATCAACAGTTTTGATTCTATCTGAGAAGATTTGTGTCATTTGTTAGCTATTAGAATGTCAATGAAGAAGGATATTCTTTGGTTTTAGTAATTATGTTCAAGATTTTGATACATTATTCTATCACTTGCGGATATATGCTTAAATGATGGTAGTGTTTTTGTTTGGAGGTTTTGAGTATCTTGTCACTGGTCCAAACACTTCGTCAGTCAGTAAGTCGTAAGTCGTTCATTTACCATTTTAACATGTACTGATTGATCTTGTAAGGTTTAGATACACCTTTTCATTCAATATTTTTACAAAGTTCAGTTTCAAATTGTTTTATGAAACTTAATGTTGAATACATTACATATCTTGGCATAAACACCTTAGCAGCTATCCATAATGCTTTAAATGCAAACTATATAGATTGTATATTTTATTGGCTTTATAAAAACATATTTTAAAAGATATTAACTATTAAATTGTTGTATTTATTCTATGAAAATATAAGTTTGTAGTCATATATTGTATATTTAAAAATATAATTATGCCAATACATTGAAATTTTTTCTTTACTTATTATTTTACCCCAATATAGTTATGTGAGCGCCTTGAAATCAATTATCCTTTGACAATTGAAATTCATTTTATCGTTTATTGCGGCAGTAATTGTATAGTTTCCGTACACTTATTTATTATGCATCCTTGAACTTATTTGACGTTTGTCCCAGCTATTGAAGCCAAAACAAAATGAGTTTCTGCCAATTCACCAAACCAAGAGGCAGTCATGTTGACAAATGGCATTTCAGCTCACATGGCCACACGAATATGAAGCATTTGTATTACTCAGAAATACATTCGTACATTGGCAATTGTATTCTAATTCATACTCGAATAATCCAAATGAAATGGCATTTTCCTGAAGTTTGTGTACATAAAATTTCAAAAACCAGTAGATAATAATATTTACATTAAAGTTCTATATTTACTTTAGAATATATGGTATTCTTTGGTGTTCAAATTATAATAATATGGAATATGTTTATAAATATTAATAAAGTTTACAAATTTATATTGTTTAACTTGAATACTTGCTTAGGGTATTTATGCATAAATTTTCACAAATTATTTTGTAAATAATATTAATTAATAATTTTCCTCATAAGCACAACCCAATAGAAGAATAATATTATTCATTATTACATGATTAACACATGTCTTTTTGAGCATGACAGCCTTCATGCTTTAAAGGATGAGATACAGAGAATTTTAAAGTTAGATTTTAAGTAAATTAAATTGGTTGAAGTTAAAGTAATTTTAATAATAATTATTTAATTATTTTAATTATTTAAGATTAGCTGAGGTAAGAGGATTGCGTGTTTACAGTTCAACCACAAAAACAAATAGCTTTCATAATTATTTTTATATATTACAATGCAACCAGAACATCTGAATATGATGAGCTAATTGCATTCAAAAAACAAAGACTTTATGAATGAAGATGTTGTTTGTTTTCAAACGAAATTTTTATTAAATAATTATATAACAAAGAAAGTATTTTATATATAAGAGAGGTTAATAATAATACGATGAGTAGGTTAGCAACAGATCACACATATACTCTTTAGAGGTTCATTGCGTTATACCACAAGTTTTGTTTGTGTTAATGCATTTCAATAAAAAATATTTTATTAAATTAAATTTATTAAATTCTTTGGCTGTTCATACTCCTACTTTGGATGAGACTTAATTATACTTATATAATTTTTTGACAGCAACTATAAACTTAAGCCGTGCTTAATTTGTACCGTGAACTCACACTATGGAAACATGCACCAATGCCGTACTTGACTTATTGTTATTGTGTAACCAAAAAACACACTTGGTGTGTTCTATTTCAACAAACGTATATTTTATTTATTGTATTCTTATATGTATATTGTGGAATGTTGGGACAGTGCACCGTCCAGCATGTGGCCCCACTGAAGTGAAGGATTAGTCGAAGTAGACCACAAAACGACTTGTGTCCTTTTTCTTCCCTCGATTCTCGGATGTCGTTATTGAGTTAAAGCTGGAAAGGCTTCCATTCAAATAACTACATCTCTTGTAATTACAAGCAGCTCATTTGGCTTGAGGGTGCTTCTATTCTTATAAGCAATTTTTTATATAAAAATACTGGTTTTCATTATTTGAATAGTAAAATATATTTTATGGCATAGTTTTGTCCAAATACTAATAATAATATAATAATTCGTTTTTCAATTTTAATTGAAATTATTTTCTTCAAAAAAAAAAAAAAAATTTTTATAGTATATTAAAAAGTGTTTGCGGTTTTTTGTTACTGAAAAACTGACAAGCAGTCAAAAGACATCAAAGGCGTAAAATATCAACCATGTGACAATTTTAAATCATTTAAAAAGAGCAGGCTACTGATAGACGTGCGATATTTGGATACCATATGAATCAACACAAAGAAATTTTATTGGCTGTATTACCTTTTGCGAAACGCTGGCGAAACGTAACGGAGTCGAACCATTTCCGTAGACAATTAAAATACGTGAATATCCAATGCAAGTGATCATTGTCAACGACAAGGTGATGAAAAATGGATGAAATGGTGATGAAAATAACCAGCGGATTAAATATCAATTCCAGCTATCATGCTGAAAGGCAGCTAACCCTTCACAATCGACTTCAAAATTTAGATTGATGACAATAAAGGTTATATAGAGTATTTAATGAGATTGGAAGTGATTTGTCTAATAAAAGCTACTCCTGCCTCATACAACGTCTAATTCATTCCTCTACTAAACAATCAAATAAAAACGATAAAAAGTCGGCAACAAAAAAGGAGTTGCGCTCCATCATAACAATGCCAGGAGACACTCATTTTAATGACTGGATACAAATTAACTGAACTTGGTTGAAAGGTTTTGATGCATCCATAGGTCATGCCTTGTACCACCAGACTATCTTTTTCTTTAAAAATTTCTTAATGGTAAAATGCTGACTGAAGAGTCATTGAAAATCACTTGATCCAGTATTTTACTGATGAACCGCAGAAGTTGTACACCACTGGAATTTGGATTTAGTGAATCCAAAAAATGGTGAAATGATATAAATAATAATGTTGAATATCAGCTTTATTTAATTAAAATAAAATTTAATAATATTTATTTGAAAATAATAATTTAGTATAAATTATTATAATGATAAAAAAAATCTTATTTAAAAAAAATAATATCTTAAAGTTAATCATTTTCTAAGACAAACCATTAATATATTATTTTCAACACTTTTAAGCAATCTTTTTGCAACATTTGTGAACCCAAGTGTTGCAAAATTTATTAGGTCAATCAAATCTGCACACATCATTGGTATAAATGTGCTTTAAATTAATTTCAAGTTTTATGCAATTTAAAATTCGTCTAATCCCGTAAAACCATGTTAAGCCCATAAAGGGTTTACCTCAGAAAGGCCAACTCGATAAAGAAAATGTCACTTCACCGTACATGACAAAAAGAGTAGAAAAATGAGCAGGAAATGAGCAAAAATTGTTCATGCCACTTTTTAGCTTATTGAAAAGTGTAAACTAGTAAATGAAAAAATTGAAACTTTTTTGTGCCAATAAAGGATAACGAAAAGAAAAATAACAAAGAGTATCAAGCAAAAAGTACAAAAGCTTTATGTGTTATTTCGATCGCTGACAGCAGCAGTAGTGACGGCAGCGACAGCAGCGACAGCAACAGCAATAGCAACAGCAGTAACAATTGATGCTCGTCAGTGTTAAAGTGTCTTCTTATGGTTTTCATCTTTCCCTATTCTTGTGTTAGTGTTATCACATATGTGTGCGCCTGTTCAATTTGTAAGTGTATGTGTGGAAGTGCCTCATAATTGCATGTGTGTAAATATGTTGCTGTTGATATCAATTTTCCATTTTGTGAATCAAGTGGCAAGCAACCGGGGGAAAAAAGGTTTAAATGCGCACGTAACCATTTGTGTGCGTTTATTTGTGCGTTTGTATGTGTTACGCTTGTGCTTTTTGCGTCATATTGATTTATGAATATTGAATTTTCACTTTCATGTGGTTTTCCATTGTTTTATGGTCTTAAACATTATATATAAAAACTAATAACAGTTGAGATTTATTTTGAACTAAATTCGAAATGAAAACATTTTCATAATAATTTTTTTTTTTTAATATGTGCAGTTAGCAATTCTTAATACGCATATAACAATATTGCACAAATAAACACTAATAGCAGTTGGATATAATTTAATATATAATGTGTTAACAATAACAATTTATAATAGTTATGGTGTGTATGTATAGTTGTAGTATATATGGTTTTTTCAGTTACAGCACAATAAGTGCATTTGTAAGCGCATAAGCAACAAAAATTGACAAAACTTAGGTGTTATTGGGTCTCATATTGAAACAAGGTCCAAGGTTTAAATTTAGATATACATATATAAAGATATAGAAATATTAGTTGAAGCTATTTGAGCCAGTGCACTTGATATATATGAACTATGATACCTACAAATATTTTTAAAGACCACTGAAGATACCATCAATGCACATACTATTCGAAACAGTTATACCTATGTGCAGCTCAATATTTCATTTAATTAAAAACAATTTTTTGTTCTGGTAGAAAATATTTAAAGCCACGGTGTGAGTCTTAAACCCACCTAAAATATCTCATAGAAATGCAAAATGGACAAATTTTAGCCTTCGGACCATAAAGATCAAAAAGTAAAACCCGATCCTAGTTATCAGAGAAGAGGCACGCATTATAATATAGAAGGCTTAATATTTACACAATAAATGCATTAATGTCAAAATTAGGAAGAAGTGAAAGAAGGAAGGCAGGATATTTTTGCTAGGTAATAATTACTGACAAAGGGAGAGTGCACTCTGTCTAAAGGGTTGTTGTAACCATGATTGTAGAGTGAGATTACAAGAGAGCCGCGGACGTTGTTATCCAGTGAATGTCCTAGAATTGAGGGAGCTTTAATTTCATATCATTAAGCACGTCGATCGGTAATTGTGAACAATGGTAAGGGGAGGATAGAAATGTCTGGTATAGGGATAATACAAAGTTATTTTAATGCTCGGATGTTTGAAGATTTGTAAATAGCGAGGTTGGAAAAATGTGTGCGATTTCGTGACCGATGAAGTTTTACTGAAGTGCAATTATTGGTAGGTTTTTCATAGAATATAAATCATACTTTCGCTTTTCTACGTCAATGTTATCTATCGTTACCATCACCGAAACGATTGTCAAACTCCAAATAAGTGCTCCAATGAAAAAAAATTTTTGCTGCTATAAAAAAGTTATCGTCAAAATTGAGTCCTATTTTAAGGCCAATTATGACATATTGTACAAGAGAGGTATTAAAATATTAAAGAAGTGCTGAAAAAATTGCATTTCTCTTGAAGTAAACTATGTTGATGAAAAAAATCGAATTTTAGTCCATACATCTTTTTCGAATTCATTATATGATTAAGTAAATAAAGTTTATTTACTGAAGTAGGAAAAAATATTTTAACAAAATAGTATCTATATACGTATATACGTATTCTTCATATTTGAAGACCGCAAAGTTTCACTTGTAATTTTCTTTCAACACAAAAATTTCAGTTAAGTTTATACAATTTGCAAATACCATAGATACATCAAGAAAATTCACTTCAAATATTGTTTCTCTTGTAAATTAAGTAACAATAAGGACCTTCAATTGTTTGTGATGGTATTGCATGCTTGAGGTTACTAAGTACGTTTCATATTCTGTATTCGTTACATTTGTTATCTTTTGGTTATGGTTGCATGTATCAGATATCTTAACTGCTCAGAATGAAATGGAATTCTTTGAAAATGTTTTGCAATTTTGCTCTTGGATTCCGGTAATGCCATCTAAGAATACGCTTGAGTGTATGACGTTGTGCACGTACTGAAGACACTTACGTGCACCTGATAATGTTTGCCAATGCACTATGAATGGATAACAAGTGTGGAATTTTCTAGTGATAAAAGGTGTCTTGGGATGCTTTTCAAATACTTTTCATGAAGCTTTCATTTAGCTGCATTTACTTGTGTTTGCAGTGTTATTTTAACTGGATTTTGTAATACCAGTAGTTGAGATTGATAAGCTTAGATAAATAAATAAATAAACATTTTCATAAATAAAATGAACAAAATTCTGAAGTTAAGTAAACAATGGAATAAGTATTTGTTTTCATTTATTTCATTTATTTAAATAACATTTTCATAAACATCTGGGAATTGCATTTTTTGTATAAAATGTATAAATAGCTTTATTACCATATTCATGTAAACTATAATCTTGCTACAGCCATTGCATTTGATTTCGTCCTTCATCCTTCATGTTGGTGTTGTGTACATTTTTAAATACAACCAGTGACGGCGTGTATTTGACAAGTAGCTGTCATTTGCATAAATTTTATATTATCTTTTACATATTAAAAAAATTTTAAAAAAATTTATAAAAGTGTTATTTATGAAAACAGAAACTAGCTACGTCACATTGTAAATTTGCCTTTATTTTTATATTAAATATCATATCCTTTATTTGTCTTTATATTGTAAACAATAAGCATATATATAGCGAACGCAAGGGTCGCTCTTAATCGGTTTTTAATTTGCAATTGCTGACGGCAAATTAGTCCATGAAACATTCTTTTCAAACCACGAATAGATACTAAATCCATTTTTTATTTTATTGATCAGATATAGTCCTTGCGTGTTGCCTTGTCTATAGACATGCCGTTATATTTAAAATAACAAAATTATAAACACCTACATTTTGTTTTTAATAATATTTCACAAAAAGATACAATCGAAAAAAATGTTCGTTCCTAGAAGCAAAACTTACTTTACTGTTTCGAAAGTTCGACTTTTAATATTGGACCCAAGTTTCTGGGGTCATGTTGTTTCTACAACTTCCTGTTTAAATTGCACATTTTTTGCTTCCACTATTTTTATTTACTTTTTTAACTTAATTTTCGGTTTTCAGTCTATTTGCGACTTCAACGTTGCAACTGTTGGTGCAACTTTTGTTATTGCTCAGCTTGTTAGTTGTTATTTTATTGGCGTTTATACAACAAAAGATTTTTACTGCCACCACAAATGCTGCAGGATAGTAAATAGCAACAGGTTTTTCAAATTGTTTAAGGATTTCATTGTTAATAAAAGTTTTTTTTACTTTCTACTTTTAATTTTTTCAAATATAGTGAAAAATATTACTATTGCGTTGCCATTGAATTTTTTTAATTGGGAAATTTAAGCGGATTCATTGCCTTCGTCACTTTAAATAAAATAATTAAATTTAAATTTTTAAAGTACTACCCCAATTTATTGAGTATTAAATTTATAAGTGATTCTTTATTTGCAAAATACTTTAAAAGTATTAAAATATATAAAAAAATATATAAATTCGTTTTAAAAAATTGTTGAGGCAATCGTATATAAAATAACCGCATTATAGAAATCTAACCACAGTCATAATATAATATTATATTAATGTATAAAATAGTTACAATAAAAAGTGTCCATATTAGGATATTCTAATAATTGGATAAGAGAATAGATTAGATATGATTAGAGGCATTACATATGACCTAATGGCACGTAAAGAAGAAAATGTAAAGACGTATTTGTTATTGATATCAAGATTTGGGCATGTTGAAATCTCAACAACTATTGATGAATTTAGCTATCACTTATAAAAAGGTTCTCTATACTTTTACCGTGGTAGCACCGAAGTTATGTTAAATTTTACTTACCTTAGTTTACTAATATATTGAATATATAGTACAATATATTAGGTTGTTCGGAAAGCAATTTCGTTTTTTTTTTGTGGAAATAAATGGATGGGGAACTCATACATCGAGCTTCGAGGATAATCCCAGGCCTTTCAAGTGGTCATAAACTGTTGAATTTGTTCAATTTAAACTCGATCCGGTCTCATATGTTGTTATTCGCTGGTTCGCATCAACTAATGCCTTTATCGCGTCTTTTAATGTTCATCTTCGACATTTAAATTGCCGGATCAAAATTTAGAGAACCAGTTCCGGCACTGGCGTACTGTCAACACACCTTCCCCATACACATCGGTCAATTTCTTTCTGGCTTGAACAGCATTTTTACCCTTTCTGTAGTAAAACAGTGCGATATGTCGAAAATGCTGCTTATAGCTCTCCATATTTAAAAGGGCACCAACCAGAAACTACTGCGTAGAATTACACAATTTTCACACACAAGCCTTGCTATATGAGCTCTCAAAGCATATAAAAATATACGGCTTAAGTGTGAAGTTGGGTGCAAAAAAGTACAATTACATCCTCTGTCGGGAAAAATGAAATTACTTTCCAAACAACCTAATATGTATATATATATATATTTATTATATTTTTCATTATAGTATTATATTTTTACTTAAACTAATACTTAGTAATTTAGTAGTAACTTAGTAATTTAACTTACTAATACAATTATGTATAAAAGTGACATTAACTTATTAATAAAATAATATGATAAAGGGATATTAACAAAATGGTTTGGTAAATTAGATCATTATTGATCTAAAATGATTTATAATATCCATATAGATATAATACAACAGAAATAGTATTAATTGATATAAATTAGTAAATAATTTATCTTTAATTTTTGGGAATTTGGGTTTATTTATTAATAAATGCATATTGAGAATGTTTAACAGACCAAATAAGTTCGTTTATAATGCTATGTTTAGACTACTGTACTGGAGACGGCAAATATCCAGCAATATATGCTATATATAGAAAAATTATAAGACAATTAGTTAACTCTCTATACATATGCATTATCATATAGAAAAATAGATAGATAGATAGATAGATAGATAGATAGACAAATAGATAGATAGATACTTTTTTATTACTCAATTATCACATATTAGAGCTACTTGTTTGACTGTGTATTTCGAAAACACAACTCTTTTCAACTTAAGAACCTCTTAAATATGTTATAAGATTGTTTGATACTTTAACACATCATTTTTTAAAATACTTTTGTTTATGTTGAGTCTTCTTCGAGTTTGTGCATCTGGGCAATTTTATTTTTTGATAGCTGGGGGGTTTCTGCAGAGTCCCACCCTGCTCACTGACTAAGTTATGTATTCTTCAAAAGCTTC
>NC_051847.1:25192158-25202338 GCF_002237135.1 Teleopsis dalmanni | reverse complement strand
CAGTTTAATTTGGAATGATATTTTTCTAACTTAGTACCATGAATTTGTTATCCAAACTCTTATTAGATACTTAAACTAAACTGAAAATATTTTATTTCATTGCCTATGATATTTTATTAAACGTGCTTAAGCCATTTCTTTTTAATATAAGAACAAAATAAATTTCTAGAATTGTACCAAAAATAAACTGAAATAAATGTTATTGCAATAATTGAAGCAAACTGTCATTTTTCCAAAATATGAAACTTTAATATTCCTACTTTACTTGCTAACAATAGCAATTTCCGCTTGTGACACACACCGCTACATCCGGTTTATTTTCACAAACGGAACACATATTTAGAGAATAAGCAGCCACAACAACTTTGAACTTAACCACTAAATTTAAAGTAATTTAATATGATATTTACTGCGGCGAATTCGACATTACATTTCACTGGTACCAATTAACAGTAAAACAACTTTGAAAAGCTTAATGTTAACAGATCTGTTAATGTTTACAGAAAGCTTTAATGTTCTGTAAAATTAATATGGTTACCAAATTAAAATTGTATTACGCTTTCATTGTAAAAATAAATAAATTATATTTATAAATTACTAAATTTAATTCATTAATTTATTAATTATTTAAAGATAAATTTATCTCCCTTACAACTT
This sequence comes from Teleopsis dalmanni, assembly GCF_002237135.1. NCBI lineage: Eukaryota > Metazoa > Arthropoda > Insecta > Diptera > Diopsidae > Teleopsis > Teleopsis dalmanni. Next base: position 25,201,681 of record NC_051847.1, on the reverse strand, counting down.
CAAAGTAATACTCTAATTATAAGCTATTTAAATATCAAATAATAAAAAACATTAATACAAAATAAAAATAAACTTATTAATATTATAATTAATTAATTATTTTGTAAAAATTGATTAAATCTGGAATAATAAATGGAATATAATTTATTGTTAAGTTAGAATCCAATTAATTTTACCGAGAAAACAAAAGAAATACATTTATACATTTGCATATATTAATAACGATAGTGATTTTGATAATGATATATTTTTTTGCCATTATACGTGTGAATAAATATAAATTTATATAATTTTTTTGATATATGCCGTTTTAGATAGTATAATTTCTATTAGAGTAGCGTATCTACCAGGCAAGCCCTGTAATTTTAGAAAATATTACTTTGTATAACCTCCAACCAAGCAATATGCAGGAAAATATTATTTATTATTTATTATTGATCAAAAAAATTCGTATAGCACTTATAGAATTTTACTTAAAATCTAAATTGACAATAACATATTTGTTAAGTGTCAGATATGTAGGAAAATAACTCCCACTAGAGACACATATGGAGTTATTTCCTACACTTCAGATAAGCTCATTAAAGGTATAACTTGCAGTTAAGAAATATGTCAGAAATATAACTCTAACCAAAGACAAGTGTTTAGGTGTTATAACTTATACCTCCACTTGAGTTAAATTTTAGGGAGTATAACTTTCAAGTAAACAGTGTATAGAAATGAAGCAGTGTGATAGGAATTACAACTTCCTCCTAGGAAGCTGTATCAATTCAATCAAAATTGACAAATTTATTTATCATGTAATATTTATGAAATAATACTGCACCTTATACTCCACTTCCAATTTTGTTGATATTTTTTATACTTAAATTATACTGTATCGGCAATGTGTTTTGTTGCTTTGTATTTCGCGGAACTCTATGATGTCTGCATAATGTAAATTTTTGGATGTGCTGTTTCGTTTCTTATATTCTTATGCAGGTGCTTTAATTTTTTTATTCGATTTAAAAATATATATATATATATATCCATGCCTAATATATAAAAGTTCAGCGGCATCACTGACTTATTCATGTTGTGCGAATGAAAAAACATTGCTCCGGCTAGAAAGGTGTTTGATTCGGTACCCGCAGGTGGAAAACGCAGTAGAGAGCATCCACATCTTCGGTGGAAGGACCAGGTGACCAACGACTTGGAGGCTAGTCGACGCGGCCAAGGACAACTTACGTCTGTAATGGTCAACTAAGTAAGAAGTAAGTAATATATATTTTTTTCTGAATTTAATTAAAAATAATTTAGTTTGAATCATCTATTTATAATTGTTTTTACAATAACAACTTAATTGATTTATTTTTGTGTAACATTTGTAATTAAAAAATAAATATTTCGCAACCAACATGTACATTTCATACATATTTATTAATGTGCATTACATGCAAATGTAAAATGTAACTGTCAATATTTGTAACTTAACAGAATATAAAAATGTTTTGCAGATTAAATATGCTCATAACATAACATGTTGTGATATGCTGAAAAGAGTAATTCAAAAGCGCAACAGTTGCTTTGAATTAGCATTGACTAACATATTAATCTGCAAACGACTACACAAAAGCGATGTTAATAACATTACCTACCATAACAAAACTGTTAGAAAACTGGTAAATGAGCAGCAACACAACTGTAAACTGTTAAATGAAAATATTTTATGTACGTTGTTTGTTGTTTGGCATCTTAGCCTGGCGCATTCACTAACCTGAATCACTTCAGCCGGGCCACTTTCGATGTACACTACACAGCGACGCATTGTTGTGCTGTTAATTTTATTGTTGTTGTTTATATTCACGTTTTTGCTTAGCGTGCTAGTAGCATTTAAAATATAAAGAATATTTTTTAAATTGTCTTTATGTATCTTTTAATGTGTAAATAAATTTATGTGTCTATCTCTAGAAAATCTATGATTTGCTGATAACTAAACAAGAGTGAAATATAGTACTGTGTTTACGTTAAAATGAGCAACTATAAAAAATTACTGTCACATTATCTCGTGTCTGTTACACTTAAAAACAACAACAATTTCATATTATTATTGTTATTTTGTTTATATTAAAGCAAAAAAGATATATTTATATCTTTAATAAAAAGAATAACGTTATCTAAATACTTAAGTAAGGCGGAATTTTTTACTTATTAAAGATTAAACGCAAAACTCTAGCAGTTACATTGCGTCTTTGAAGAAGTTTACAAGTGAAAAGTTAAAAATAAAAGTGTTTTTATTCTTTTTTTTTCTTTTTTATTTTTATTTTGCATATCATTAAATGCAACTGAAGTTTCTTGTTGCTTTGGAACGTTACCGGAATTAAACAGAAGTAGGTTTGTACATATATTTTGTTTAAATTTAACTTTAAATAATTTCTGTGTTTTAACTGTAAGCAAAATATGTAAATTTTTTGATTAAAATTAAACTTCTTGGACGCGTCAGCTATGTAGATACAAATGCCAATTAAAGATTGCATTCCGCATATAAATCGCCTCATTTCAGATACATTTCAGACACATTTCAGATACATTGCCTGCATTTGGTTTTCTTACGCTATCACACTATCGTTAAATTTTTTATTTTTGTAAGTTATTTTCTTTTATTTGTTATTATTATTATTATTATTATTTCTTTTAAACATTTATTATATTAATTTACTCATTAATTTACTTCAATGATGTGTAGTGACATTTTAAAAAATTCAGATAATGCACAGTGGAATATTTTTTTTAAAAGATATATAAATATACAATATATTTAAAGTATACTAATTAAAAGTATACTAATTATAGATAACTTTACAGTAGCTATAATGCCTTCAGAGTCAGGCTCTACAAAGCCATATACACTCGTAACTTTTAAAACCCACCAGTAAAATTGTTTTCGCTCATTGCTGCCAGACAAAGATAATTATTATTTTGATAATAAGTTGAAATTATATTTATCTGTATTAAACTGACTGCTTAGTACAACTGCCTTATGTGCATATATCTCTGTGGGTATCTAACCGACCGCTATTCAAATCTCCATCTTTATGGATAATAACTCCAGAGTTACTAGTCTTAGATCCCAACCTCTAAGACTGAGATTGATTAAATAATGAGTATGTATTCTAGTATTAAAGATTGCAATTAATTCACCCATTGATTAATCGATTTTCGTCATTATCTACTTCCTTTCACTTTATCTATAACAAATGTAACAGTGCTTACATTTAGTTTCTATAGCACGGAGGTCTTGGTTCTGTAAACAGTCCATTCAATTCTTAACTTTTTTCGATATACACTTCCTTCAATTACTTCGACCTCATATTTGTGTTTTATAGTTCAGCTACTTGTCTAGCTTTTAGAAGTATCTTAGTAATTACCTACTAATTAAAGATGTATAGATTTACTTTCAACTTGATTTTCCATACTTTAATAAGTTTTATGGTTACAGATTCCAATATATTACGATACCTAGTCTTATTTCTTCAAAACTTTCGCTAATATTGCTTATAAGGCAACCTAAATAATTAAATTTATCAACTTTATTTCTGTAATCATTATCACAATTGTTTGATGATCATTTAGTCCATAAAATATTATGACTTTTTTAGCGTAAGCTGCATAAGCTTCTCTTTCTTAGATGTCATTATAAAAGTATTATCCCCATATTTTAAATTGGTACTTATGATAACCCCTGTTATCATAATGTAGATTTTTGTGTATTATATATATGGGAATATTTATTTAATAAATAAATATTTTAAATATGTTTAAAATAACAAACTAATACGTATAAAATCGTAAAATAAGAATATAATGTCATTAAAAATACGGACGACAGTCAATTTAACGTGGTCACGTGGGTACTTTAGATCAGTTATTAACACCCATGTTGTCATTGCTGTGTTGGTTCCTGCTGTTGATATGTACAACCTATTAATAAGACTTTTCTCAATTACAACAATGCATTCTGGCTCTTTTTAAAAATGCCATAACGCGAATTTCGCGTTCTTCGTTACATTTCTAATCACCCACAAATCATTGTAGCTTCTTTTTCGAATTTTCGGATTTTAAATCTAAAAAACACATTAGTTTCCTTATTCACAAATTTTTGACACTAAATTAGTTACTATAATTAAGATAAATTATTATGTTTTTATCCATTTATTTAATTATATTTTTTTAATAATATGTATGTATTGCTGTTGTTTAAATACAAACACATTATTCATGTGTTCAGAAAGGCACTCTAATTACTTTCGCTGTTTTTATAATGTAATTCACTTTACAAATTTTTGCAATAATTGTTGTAATGATTGTAATTAAATTATATTAATTACAACTTTTGGTTTTTTTTTATTTTTTGTAAAAAATAATTCAGATAATATTATTATTGCATTATCATAGTAATTTAATAATTTGACGTCAAAACCTCTATAACGTGGTTCAGTTAGAAAAAATATTTATTGTCATGTTATTTAATGCCACAAATGATTTAATATATATTCCGTTTTAATAATTATTATACATTTAACAACTTTTAATATTGACAAAGTAAACAAAGTATAGCACATTTATTAATCGAGAACGTATCAGTGAATGTTCACACTTCCATCCGACAAATATTTTCTTTATGTAAATTATTAAATACAATTTAAAATAAAGGGATATGTAATGAATACATATATACACATATCACATATTAAAATATTTTATTTGAATTTTACAATAATTATTCATACATACATAGATGTGTGTACGTAAACTCAGTATTATTAATATTATTTAATATGGTGCACAAGATGAGATTATTTTAATGTATGTTAATCATAACGCTTCACAATTAATTATTGCAATTACATAAATTACTATAAATTAATTTAATTTAAATATATTGTACAAAATAGGGAAAAAATTTAATTATTAGAAAATTACTGAGATCAAAAATCAAATTTTGACCTCAAGTCATCAAAACGAAAGTGAAACGATAGGAAATGCTCACTACTACTAAGAAGCAAACGCTGAGACCTATAGCAGTATTAACCGGATCGAACTAAATAATATGGCTGATTAATATCTGACAGATAAGCAACATGTAAAATATCGGTTATTGAGCCAACAATGAGCATAAAACTAGGATTCGTTATGTTCGACTAATGCTATAAGAAATCGAGCAAATTATGCTGGGCTAAATATATCAAATCCACGAAAATATTATTAAAAAATGGCATAAAGTATGTTAATATATATAAAAAGGAAGTTTTGAATTTATATTTTTTATATATTAGTACATATACTAAAATATTTTTTACAAACAATAGTGTTTAAATTTAAAAACAGCAATTGAAAGTACTCAAGTAAATTTATATAGCTGTGGTTTATGCTTTCCATTCTGTTTTCATTCTCTAATCGATTTACTTTAATTGTTGTTGTAGAATTATTGTAGAATTGTCATTGTTAAAAGTAGTAAATCATCTGGATAGGCAAGTGACGCCGATACGAAGACCCGACCTCAACTGTTATCTTATCTAAAACTTATGTGAAGAATAAGTCAAGTTAAATAATTTAAGGTTCATGTCTTTACTCATTGTTTCGTTATTTTTATTCCTTCTTATGGTAGATAAATATATCTCGTCTATATAATAGAGAATTTCAAATAAATTTTCTTTATTTCTTATTATTCTAAACTTTTTTTTTCTACTAATAATGAAATCATATCTCCTCTTTCAATACTTACTTCATTGTAAACATTAATAGTGATTTGCACTATTGAAAATTTGAAATATTTGCGTGTAAACAATTCATATATAAAATTATTTAAACTGAGAAAAATATATTTGATTGCTGTCTAATAAATATGCAATTTATAATTAATAAATCAATTATAAACACAATTGCAAATATTAAAGTTATTATTCATATATGCTACACGGCGGATCTACATAGGGGCTCAGGGCGACCCACGCCCATCCCATGGTTATATGAGTATGGTAATAATTTTTAAAATATATATATGTTGTATTCAGCTAACACAGCTATAGCTAGAAGAATATTTTTTTATATAAAAGAAAACACTAACGTATTTAAGGGAAATCATAGGTCCTGGAAATAATCAATATTTGCCAAAATTTAATGGCAACCAAGGTTTTTCTTATCAGAAAATTGGCTAGAATTAAGTGTAAGAATACAGAAATCATTTTATATGTATAATGAATTATAATCATTATATAAAATATATTATAATGATCATTATAATATAATGATAATTCAAAAAAAAAACTTTTCCCTGAGTTTATCACTAAAGTGATTAGCAATTTTAATATCTAGCATTCTTTCATTACTAGTCTAATATTGTTAATGATTTCTAAAATTCTAAGTAAATAACTATAAAATGGAGATAATTCGAAACGACTAAAATTGGCTTGAGTACATCGTGGGTAGACAAATAGATAGCGGCAGTAAGAAATAGAGACAAGTCGAAGAAGATTGAGAAGCAGGTCTAGGTCTTTAATAGACTTCTTTAACGTAGAAAAAAGAAAATAGAAAAAATATTTACCTTCCGTTTATAGGAAATTGGTATAATTTCTTCTCAATATATTTGAAAACTCATATTCATAACTCACAAAACTCAAACTCAGTACAGTGGAAGGTCAAGAAATATCTCTGTGTTTTCCATAACCCATAATTTAATACTTAATCCATCTCGTTGAATTTAAACAAATTAACAGGTCATTTATTTATTCTTTCATACTGAAGAACAGTGTGTCAAATTATCAAAAAAGTACTTCTCTTTAAAACTGCTTCATCTCGGTATTTGTTTCCCCGAGAATCTGTAGAATCACAGAGGACATTTGTGATAATTTTAGTCTCCTGTAAGTTGCAACAAAATCTATAATGATTATTTCAAAGGAATTTACAGTTTCGGATACCTCTACTCCAATAAACAAAAAGTGCTGCAATAACCCTTAGATAATTACCCCAGTGTCTAATATTAAGTTCCCAGAATCTAATATAGTTATATCATAACTACGCCAGCAGTGAAGTCACACATATCGTAAGATATTGTTCTTATTATATGCAAAAATTTTATGATATGTTATTTCTTTTCATTGAGCTCCTCTATTAAGAATTTTTAGATCCGCGCCTGTGTATCTGTATAGATTGTGCCTATACAAACTAAAATCAGAGATTAACCGAATTCCAATATTTTTTTTGTCATGAATTTTAATATTATAAAAAAATATTTAAAAAAAAGTGTTGGAAAAAAATATTTGATTACAATTATTAAACATATTAATTTATATTATTATTAACCTGTGTTACTACGTAGAGCTTTATAGATTTTACTTAGTAACCGATACTTTCAAAAAGCTAAATGGGTGTATGGGTGTGTATGGGTTAGCATATGCATCACGACATTTTAAAGCATTAAGCTTATATACATATATGTAAATATATATTTATGTATATATATATATTAAACATACATATATATGTATATAATTTTAATTTAATTTTAATATAGCGCGTGAAGGGTTTTAATAATGGCAATTTAATTTAATTGTCAGAATAATCGTAAATTAATAGTGACAATATTAGTGCAATTGAGCATCAATTTAAAAGTACGTGCATCACATATTAGTTGTCATATCAACAACTCAAATAATAACAAATTATTTATTAATACTACAAATCCAAATTAATTTCTTTACATGGGATCATATATGATATTGAACATGAATTTGTGTATATAAGATTTAAGATGAATATTAGAAAAAAATTAAAAAATCATTTGGCTTTATCCATCAATAACTCACCTATAAATAGTTTATTTTCCTGCTATTCAAGGTAAACGTCAAGTAAATAAATTTCTCTTTTTTATTAAAAATTTATATAAATATTTTCAATCACGGAACAATTAACCTACTTCAGATTATATGTTGTGTAGCTGTGGATCGCAGAGATATTACCTTCAATATTGTTTTTGTTTTTTACTAATTGCTTAATAAAATAATTATTTATATAAGAAATTTTCTTCTGTCCACAAGATAAAAATTTAATTGCATTTTTTTTCCTTTCTTAAAATTAATTTATAGTTTTTGAAGTAATTTTCAACTTCAATACAGACTTTGCCTAGCTTTAATCTTTTCAAATGTTCTTATTTGCATAAATATGTTATTTAATGGGAAATTAATACGTGGAAATAAATTACAAGTTAATAAAATGATTATTACTGCAATGGAATAAACAATTTTAAACACTAATCGTGCTGAGTATTAATGATTCAAATTATTATTAAAGTGAGATAATATCCAAACTAACAGTGTCCGCATAACGGGTGATTCAACTAAATTAACTAATTAAATTACAAAAACTAATTAAATTAACGTCTTTCATGAAGCCCGCTACGTACATTTAAGCATCCATTATATACAATAATTTACAATATTATTTTTATTTAATTATTAATCTCTTGAGCCTTCCAACGATCGAAATTACATCCAATGAAGCTACTGGATATATATAGTTGCTTAATATTAATTCATATATTCTTAAAATTACATCTTTTATATAAAGATGTAATTATGTATACATTTATTACAAATAGTTAAAGAACTTGATTTAATTAAAAATAACAATTGTAAATTATTTATAGAACTGTTCCACAAATCTCTTATACGCTATTTATTTATAATAATTATTTATTTATTGCTACATTTTTAAACTGCAAACATATGTACATATATTTAAAGTCCCCAAATACTACAAAACTGACAAACTTTGATAAATAAATATTTGAACAAAAGATGTAAAAAAAGTTCAGCCAGGAACTACAAAAAAAATATATAGACATCCTTACATATTAGGACATATATTAATATATTACATATATTACATATCATAACAAATACGAAGACAGAAATCTATCCACCTTAACACACTATGTTAGAGAAACTAACGATTAAGGATGGGTATTCTTACTTCGTCTACCTAACCTTTGCAATGTTTAACAAGTAGATGTTTCAACTATCAAGAAAACAATTGATTATCCAAGTGGCTTACTGTAACTAAAACAAAGACATATATATACTCGTAAAGTCGGTAATATTGAGATCAATGGTTACTCAGGATTAACTGGTAGCTATAAATGGTTCAATACCATTTTCCCGACACGTGTTATATGGATTCCTAAAACATAATGATACTAATATCCTTCTAACCGCAGCGACAGAAGCGAGCAACATATCTGGGGTATTACAGTGACAACATTATACTTATATTTAAAACTTGATAGGAAAAATCATGACACCTACTAAGTGTAGCAGGTGAGGACATCGTTAAAAAAAATCCAACTTACTTACAGATATTCCTATGTTTCAATTAAATATTATTTAAGTAACTTAATTAACTAAAATGAATTTATTAAATTAAAAACAGACAGCCGACAGCTAACAGCACCTAAAAATATTGAAAATTTTGTCGTTTCGTTCGTATT
>NC_051847.1:25178464-25192058 GCF_002237135.1 Teleopsis dalmanni | reverse complement strand
ATTCCACTGTGCATTATCTGAATTTTTTAAAATGTCACTACACATCATTGAAGTAAATTAATGAGTAAATTAATATAATAAATGTTTAAAAGAAATAATAATAATAATAATAATAACAAATAAAAGAAAATAACTTACAAAAATAAAAAATTTAACGATAGTGTGATAGCGTAAGAAAACCAAATGCAGGCAATGTATCTGAAATGTGTCTGAAATGTATCTGAAATGAGGCGATTTATATGCGGAATGCAATCTTTAATTGGCATTTGTATCTACATAGCTGACGCGTCCAAGAAGTTTAATTTTAATCAAAAAATTTACATATTTTGCTTACAGTTAAAACACAGAAATTATTTAAAGTTAAATTTAAACAAAATATATGTACAAACCTACTTCTGTTTAATTCCGGTAACGTTCCAAAGCAACAAGAAACTTCAGTTGCATTTAATGATATGCAAAATAAAAATAAAAAAGAAAAAAAAAGAATAAAAACACTTTTATTTTTAACTTTTCACTTGTAAACTTCTTCAAAGACGCAATGTAACTGCTAGAGTTTTGCGTTTAATCTTTAATAAGTAAAAAATTCCGCCTTACTTAAGTATTTAGATAACGTTATTCTTTTTATTAAAGATATAAATATATCTTTTTTGCTTTAATATAAACAAAATAACAATAATAATATGAAATTGTTGTTGTTTTTAAGTGTAACAGACACGAGATAATGTGACAGTAATTTTTTATAGTTGCTCATTTTAACGTAAACACAGTACTATATTTCACTCTTGTTTAGTTATCAGCAAATCATAGATTTTCTAGAGATAGACACATAAATTTATTTACACATTAAAAGATACATAAAGACAATTTAAAAAATATTCTTTATATTTTAAATGCTACTAGCACGCTAAGCAAAAACGTGAATATAAACAACAACAATAAAATTAACAGCACAACAATGCGTCGCTGTGTAGTGTACATCGAAAGTGGCCCGGCTGAAGTGATTCAGGTTAGTGAATGCGCCAGGCTAAGATGCCAAACAACAAACAACGTACATAAAATATTTTCATTTAACAGTTTACAGTTGTGTTGCTGCTCATTTACCAGTTTTCTAACAGTTTTGTTATGGTAGGTAATGTTATTAACATCGCTTTTGTGTAGTCGTTTGCAGATTAATATGTTAGTCAATGCTAATTCAAAGCAACTGTTGCGCTTTTGAATTACTCTTTTCAGCATATCACAACATGTTATGTTATGAGCATATTTAATCTGCAAAACATTTTTATATTCTGTTAAGTTACAAATATTGACAGTTACATTTTACATTTGCATGTAATGCACATTAATAAATATGTATGAAATGTACATGTTGGTTGCGAAATATTTATTTTTTAATTACAAATGTTACACAAAAATAAATCAATTAAGTTGTTATTGTAAAAACAATTATAAATAGATGATTCAAACTAAATTATTTTTAATTAAATTCAGAAAAAAATATATATTACTTACTTCTTACTTAGTTGACCATTACAGACGTAAGTTGTCCTTGGCCGCGTCGACTAGCCTCCAAGTCGTTGGTCACCTGGTCCTTCCACCGAAGATGTGGATGCTCTCTACTGCGTTTTCCACCTGCGGGTACCGAATCAAACACCTTTCTAGCCGGAGCAATGTTTTTTCATTCGCACAACATGAATAAGTCAGTGATGCCGCTGAACTTTTATATATTAGGCATGGATATATATATATATATATTTTTAAATCGAATAAAAAAATTAAAGCACCTGCATAAGAATATAAGAAACGAAACAGCACATCCAAAAATTTACATTATGCAGACATCATAGAGTTCCGCGAAATACAAAGCAACAAAACACATTGCCGATACAGTATAATTTAAGTATAAAAAATATCAACAAAATTGGAAGTGGAGTATAAGGTGCAGTATTATTTCATAAATATTACATGATAAATAAATTTGTCAATTTTGATTGAATTGATACAGCTTCCTAGGAGGAAGTTGTAATTCCTATCACACTGCTTCATTTCTATACACTGTTTACTTGAAAGTTATACTCCCTAAAATTTAACTCAAGTGGAGGTATAAGTTATAACACCTAAACACTTGTCTTTGGTTAGAGTTATATTTCTGACATATTTCTTAACTGCAAGTTATACCTTTAATGAGCTTATCTGAAGTGTAGGAAATAACTCCATATGTGTCTCTAGTGGGAGTTATTTTCCTACATATCTGACACTTAACAAATATGTTATTGTCAATTTAGATTTTAAGTAAAATTCTATAAGTGCTATACGAATTTTTTTGATCAATAATAAATAATAAATAATATTTTCCTGCATATTGCTTGGTTGGAGGTTATACAAAGTAATATTTTCTAAAATTACAGGGCTTGCCTGGTAGATACGCTACTCTAATAGAAATTATACTATCTAAAACGGCATATATCAAAAAAATTATATAAATTTATATTTATTCACACGTATAATGGCAAAAAAATATATCATTATCAAAATCACTATCGTTATTAATATATGCAAATGTATAAATGTATTTCTTTTGTTTTCTCGGTAAAATTAATTGGATTCTAACTTAACAATAAATTATATTCCATTTATTATTCCAGATTTAATCAATTTTTACAAAATAATTAATTAATTATAATATTAATAAGTTTATTTTTATTTTGTATTAATGTTTTTTATTATTTGATATTTAAATAGCTTATAATTAGAGTATTACTTTGAAGTTGTAAGGGAGATAAATTTATCTTTAAATAATTAATAAATTAATGAATTAAATTTAGTAATTTATAAATATAATTTATTTATTTTTACAATGAAAGCGTAATACAATTTTAATTTGGTAACCATATTAATTTTACAGAACATTAAAGCTTTCTGTAAACATTAACAGATCTGTTAACATTAAGCTTTTCAAAGTTGTTTTACTGTTAATTGGTACCAGTGAAATGTAATGTCGAATTCGCCGCAGTAAATATCATATTAAATTACTTTAAATTTAGTGGTTAAGTTCAAAGTTGTTGTGGCTGCTTATTCTCTAAATATGTGTTCCGTTTGTGAAAATAAACCGGATGTAGCGGTGTGTGTCACAAGCGGAAATTGCTATTGTTAGCAAGTAAAGTAGGAATATTAAAGTTTCATATTTTGGAAAAATGACAGTTTGCTTCAATTATTGCAATAACATTTATTTCAGTTTATTTTTGGTACAATTCTAGAAATTTATTTTGTTCTTATATTAAAAAGAAATGGCTTAAGCACGTTTAATAAAATATCATAGGCAATGAAATAAAATATTTTCAGTTTAGTTTAAGTATCTAATAAGAGTTTGGATAACAAATTCATGGTACTAAGTTAGAAAAATATCATTCCAAATTAAACTGTAGGAGAAATAATGAGTAGAGATTTAAGAAGAAACTATTCGTTTACAATGTCTATATAGAATAAGCCATAAGAAACAAGGGATATTATCCGTGGTTTATACACACGACTACCAGCGGGCTTGTAATAACTAATAGATTCCTTCTCTAGTGGCAGTTGTTGGAGAAAAAAATGCGATCACTCTAACATTGAAAAAGTAGAGATACTAGATTGCTTGGGTAATATACTAGTAATATTGCTTGGGTGAAAATTATGACGAAAGGTAGTGGTTTGACCAAGATTTATCTGAGATCAGGTATAATCTACGTGATATCATGTAGATGAGACTCTTAATTATATATAAGTGAGGTGAACATCTTGGCACAAATTCCGATGTGTAAATTCTGTAGGAGCAGAAAATAATCACTGTAATTGTGACAAATAATTTGTGGATTAATCGTAAAAACTCTGAGATTACTAGAAACCTTATGTCCTACTAAGTTGGTGTTGATTTAGTAGCCAACTTCAAGCTAAATGAGCTATTTTCAATAATAAGAGATATAGTTATGCAAACGGAAGCCACTTTGGCTTCAACTCACTAACGGACATCCGAGAACAGAAGGAAGAAACAGGCCTCAAGTCGTTTCGTGGTCTACTTAGGCTAATTCTTCACTTTAGTGGGGCTACTTGATGTGCGTTGCGCTGACATCTCACAATATATATAATATATATATATACCATATATATAAGCTTTAATCGCTCAAATAGTTTAACAAGAAATATACATTGAGACAACATTAAGTGTAAATCGCCTCATTCAGGCAATTTCAATGGGATCACAGTAAGTAACAGATATCTCCATGTGATAGTGTTGATAGTTGTGTCAAGATCGTCTCACTCAACCTAACCTTAATATATTTTAAATTATTGTTGTACCTTTCAAATATATATTTGATACATACGTCAAAAAATAATTCAAAAAAAATATCAATTAAATAAATATTGTATAATTAAATTTAAGTTAATTATACATCACAATTGCATATATTCATATACTCATACGTTTCTATTAATTAATATATTATTTATATGTATATTCACATTTACTTATATCATATTTATATTCAACGATACAATTCAGCTGTTCCCATAATGATTCAAACAATTACTCATACTATATATGCATTGTTCCATTTGTATACTAAATTGTGCGTCCTAATATTGCAATATCATAACTTTTAATAGGGAAGCATAAATACATTAATTGCATAATAAATGTTTTATTTCATTTATTTAATTAACTTAATTTCCACTAAAACATAATAACAATTGTGTAGCATTTTGCGATTTGCCATTTATAATTTGCAAAAATATTGGGTTTTGTATATTTTTCCACTTTTTGTTGAAGCTGCCTCACAATGTATCTCACACCTCACAACTCATAACTAAAATTTGCACCAGAGTGGGTGTGTGTGCCAGTCTAGAAATGCAATTAGGTGACCTACAAAACGTAATTTGCAATTAGTTTGGGGAAAAAATATGTTTGAGGTGCGATCAAAAATTAAAAATCCATAAAATTCAATGTGCCGGAGCGTTCGTACATTGCACTCGTGGCGCCCATCTGGTCAAGCGGTGCTGCAGCTAATTAGTAAAAACGTACAGAAGGTGCATTTTATGCGGAATTTCATAAGAAAAGAGCAAACGCTGATTTAATGGAGTGTTCCTTTGCTTTATACAAATTGTGCTCTTTTCCGCTTTCATTTTTTTGGCACAGAGTTTTATGTGCCTAACACCTGCATTGTGTATATTTTGTGTTCATTTTGTGTTCATTTTGTGTTTGTGTAATTGGTGTGGTTCACCACTTCGCCATTGTTTACACTCGTACTTCTCCTCATTTGTGGCAGAATTAATTTATAATAAATTTTGTGAATTATTTCAGCGTTTCTAGTCTGCTTTTTCCGAATATAAACTATTTTTTAGTTATTTTAATGAAGAAAATATGTTCAAAAAAATTGTTTAAAATTAATTTTGTAGATATTATGGTTTATCTAAATAAGTGTAGTATTTAATAGATTATTAGGAAATAATTTTGTTATGAATTGTAGTTTACTTATTCATGATTTTTATACACTACTTAATCAATCATTACTTAATCAATTTTTTTAGTTTAATTCTGATATACCCAGCGACAATGATGTCAGCCTGAATATCAGACGAGATATCACCATTGCTAATAGGTGCTATTATGGGCTTAGTAGAAGTATGGACAATATCACAGAAAGATATAACAGCACTGGAAGTTCTTCGTGAGATCTTTGGTCCTCTACGAATGAATACAAAGCTGTACGAGTTTTATCACAACATTGATATAATTAAATGGATTAACATCCACTCCAGCAAAAAAGATATTTGATGTTGGAGTAGTTGGAGGAAGAATGCATAGAGGTAGAACGAGTCTGTGGAGTCAGCAAGTTGAGCGAGCACTAACCAGACTTGATGTAAGAGGATGAAGATAGATTAAAGGTAGATCTGAATACAGATTAATTACTAGTTCCTCAACTTTTCTGTTCCAGATATTACGAACTGCAAAGTGAAACATCTGTCTTCCTTGCGATATAGATATTGTTAGAAAATAGTTGTGCAGCCAAGGGAAAAGGATATTTAGTGGATAAATCCTACCTTGACGATATAGTCTATAGATAATATAGAGATATACATTCTTGTCAACTATGTTATCACCTTTTAAATCTGGAATTAAAGCTGGTTGACTTCTACAGATATTGTAAGCTGCGAAATTTCATTTAACTGCGAATTTTGTTGTTATAAGATGTTCTTAATGTGTAACTAAGGTGTTGCCACCCATCTCTTTAAAATTGTTTACATATTCGTTGCCAATTGAACATGTGTAATGTGAGGTGTTGCTACTTCATAGATTATTGTTAGAAGTATTGCTGCTGGTGTTTATATAGTTGCTTACTTCAACACAGTGTTCTCATCACCGCTTCAGATACTTATTGAGATTAGTAATGATTGTCTCGGACTTGTTTTTAATTTAGTGATCTATTTTTTGAGGTAGTAATTTGTCGCTTGTTTGATGTAATTTTTTAAGCGTTTTTACTTGAGGCTTTTGTATAGCTTTTACTAGTCGTTACCAAGGCAAACTTAAGATTTTATTATTAAGTTTCCATTTTATCATTTTATTTCATTTAGAATTAGTATTATCAATTAGTGTTGTAGTTTTATTATTAACTGTTTAAATTAACTTTAAATACTCGCTTAAGACATTTGTTATTTCTATTTAATACATATTTTATTGTTTTTTTTTTTATTATAGTTTAACAATGATAAATTATAATAAGCGAGGAATATCATTGAGTTAAACGTTCAATACCCTAGAAATTCGTACATTCAGAAATGCTATTTAACGCTTTGAATAGATTTGAAATGTTTGTAAGAAAGTTTGCTTGTTCGTGTGGGGATTACTTAGTTTAAATATATGCAAATATATGCATCTATAAGAATTCGTGTTCTAAGTTAAACACATTTTACTTGAAGCTTTATTGTTCTTTTTATAGAGCAATAAATATATTTTCAGTCTCCTAAGTGAACAAAAATCGCTTTTTAAATAAGCATTATAAACAGATTTGAATAATGAGATATTCTAATAATGTAATACAGACAGAAGTATAAAAATATATGTGTAAAGTTTGAAATGTGATTTTATATGTGTGAAATGCATTGGATGTTAATTTAAAAATATCGTATCGGTTTTTAAACTCAGTTAAATAAATAGTAAAAAAATTATAATAGCCATGAGAACAGTAAAAGGAAGATTATGGGTCATTCTATCCTCCTAAAAGAGTGGTTGAAAAAATATTTCACAATAAAAGCATAGCACTTAGGGTATTGGGTTACAAATTTGTTCCTACTCCATTGAATTACATCACATATTAAGTTTCTGGTTTTTCCAATAAGAGACGATTAAGATCCATCAAGCATCATCCGATACTGTTTAGAGTATAAATGAAGTGAGTGACCTTCACTTGCAGCACCTGACAAGAGTTGTACATTTGGTAACACAATGGACATATTGTAGTGATTGTGGTATTCATTTACTTTCATTCGATGTGAAGTGGCATTTTCAAATTGGGTGTTGTTCCCCAAAGAACAGCAGAGGTGTTAGATAGGTCTCATTTACTCCAAAGAAGGAAATTATAGCCAAACGCATAGCTTGTATTGGTACCGGTAGAGTTTTTTGGAATTTTAATGGAGCGTATATTGGCGCATTATATCAAAGTGTGTGTTAAGAGCACACCACGGTACTCTTAAGCTTTTACAGCAGGTAATAACGTTCAAAATCTCTGGACTTTGCAGTGATTACTAACAGCATACCATACCTCCATAACAAATGCCATAAATACTATTATTTTGAAGACACATTGATATATCAGTTGTATTCTTATTGTGAAAATTGAAACTTTTTAGATAATTTTATAGATAATCCTTTTTTGTACTTGCAGATAGAAGTTATTTAAAAATCATCAAATATACTGTGATATTCATATCTTTAGGAATCGATATAAAAATATTTTAATTTACAAGAAAATGTGAAATGCTTGTTTAAATCAATTTATATTAAAATTATATTCAATACATAAACTCATGTTGATAGTTAATGTAATCTTAAGAATATCAGACGAAAATACTTGCTTCCCCTTACAATTTCTCAACACGGCCTTTATTTCTCACCATTATCTATAGAGTTTTCTAGAGAATTTTCATTCGATTCATCACACATAGTTGGTCCATTGCCTATGCAGGCACTATACGCCATTTGATGTGGAATTGTATTCTGTTGCATTGTACCTGTAAATAAATGTGAGTATGGTCCACTAGCCCATACACCGACATCATCGCCAGCATGATTACCAATGCTACTTTTTATATAGCTTGGAAAAATAAAATCTGTTGAAGAGAAAATTATTATATAAAAATGGAATAGTTTAAAAAGAAAACAACTCACCAGATGGACCAAATCTGCCAGTCAAATCAATACGATTTCCAGCTTCATCTAAATATTGGTTGGTACCTATAGCATAATTAAGCGTTGAGTACCTTACACCATTAGCGTCCTCATCATATTCATTAAGTCCTAAGATTGGATTACCACGACCAGGATAGCCGGAAATACTTAAAGGATGCCCATGATCTGCAGTCACAACGATTAAAGTATCATCTGGATTAGTCATATCACGTGCGAGTTGTATGGCTTTTTCAAACTCAAGTGTTTCATCTAAACTAATGCCAGGCTTATTAAAGTGATTACCATAATCAATAAGACCACCTTCAATAAAAACGAAATAACCATTCTCATTTTTACTCAGCAATTTCAGAGCGACTTCTGTCATTTCAGCCAAAGTTGGTTGTTTTACGGGATCCGCTTCTGAATGGAACTTCATCACACCAGATTCAAAAATACCCATTACTTTATCAACTGCCGATACATCGATATTAAGCAGTTGATCACGATTGCTAACAATCGCTCCCTTTGCATTCATTGCTTGCCAAGTAGAAAGCAAATTTTTTCCATCTTGACGTTCACCCATTTTTCCATGTAAGTCTTGCAATGTATTTGGTAAAAATTTACCCATACCACCGCCCATCACAACTTGGAAATTTTTACCAGGTGACTGTGTTACCAATTGGTGAGCTATATCCATACATCTTGTGACATCAACGTCTGGAGCTTTAGTTCGTATGTCAGTATCACACTCCCAAAAACGATTTGCTACGTGTGCATAAGAGCCGGCAGGACTGGCATGTGTTAGTGTGGTAGTGGTCACAAAACCGGTTGATTTACCAGCAGCTTGTGCCCAATCTGCTATTGAACTAACATGATTGAGCGGGTCCATGCTGGCCTCACAATTATTATGGTCGACATTAGCGCTAACACCAATATTAACAATATTCGTTTTCACACCACATAGATAAGCTGTGGCGGTACAGGCAGAATCTGGTACTTGTGCATTAGTACAATAAGTCTGTAAATGTAATTCACCAGTGATTTAAAAAAATAATTGATAAAGTCTTTATTGCTTTTAGTTGGCGCTACTTACCCTACTTAATCCGGCATGGGGAAATTTTTCAAAACTTAATATATCTTCTTCGCCTGTATTGCCTTTTCTCTGGCCTTTGAGTATTCTCGCTGCAGTGACTGTTGTTAAGGACATGCCATCACCAAGAAACATTATAATATTTTTAGCTTTATTCAAATTTGGTGCTTTGAGTCGTTCTGCCATTTCATTTTGTGCTATATTAATCCAAAAGTTAGGATCTTTGTCTTCTTCAGGTGTGTATTTGTTTAAGGCCATATCCCCACGTGCCATTTGCAGTTTTCCTCTCACTAGTCTTTCTACGGGATGAAAATCAACGTCTACATCTGCGACTACAAAGAGATATGTTTATACTTTATGTTGATTTAATGAAAATAGAGTTTTTTTAGATACTCGATTCTTACTATTGACATATCCAGCAAATGCTGCACATAGTAATACTAAAAATGCTAATAACTTAAATAATTGAAAACCCATTTTTTCAGATATCCAAATGAATCGGTTCTACTGCGTACTGAGTTCAAGAACTCTATGTTGTACGGTTTTATACCTTCGGGAATTGCATTTGAGTGTTTAATTCCATCATTTATGTTATCTTTTTTATTATATCTTTTTTTGGCTATAAAGCTATTAATATACGAGTAATTTTTTCATCATTAACCAAAAAAAAAAAATAGCATATAATATAATAATAATAAAATGTAAATATAAAAATATATAACAATGTGATTATTATGTTATATAGTTATATTAGATACAATTATGTAATTAATATTATCTCGAATTGCGAAAATTGTAAATCAGAGTTCAAGGCATAAATCAGTTTACATATCTTACGAGATAATGTTCGGTTTGAAGCTATTCATATTTTCTACAAAGTAGGTTACTAGGGTTATAGAATAGTTTTTAGATAAATATTTTTATTATTAAATTTCAATATATTCATTAATAAGCAACAAACATTCAAATAGCTGGATGGCTGTGGTCAGAACCACTGGGAAAAATGTGATGCTTTCAATCATGTCAATAATCATGCATGATGTCGTAGTTATTTAGAGATCCCAGTATGGGATGGCTAAATTGATCACTGATCATTAATACATATAAATGTGTTGAAATTTAAAATATCATAAAAAATAAATAAAATATAAATGCAAAATATAAGTATATAACAAATAATAAAGACTAGTCAAGCTTTGCTTTCAGTTTTTCTACCAAATAAATCTATAGTTCATACTTTATTATTACGATCTTCCTGTCCACTATTCCAATTTGAGTACCACATCAGCAGCGATGCTTATCTCGAATAGATTTTACACAATAAAAATATATATACAACATAATATAAATCAATTTTGTCCAACAGTTTTTATTTAAGCAATTTCTTAATGCTCTAAATTAGCACTAAAATTTATTATTTGTTCCGAATACATATAAAAACAACGAATTGTATAAGCAAGAGTGTGAGTATGTTAATCTATATGAATTAGGGTCTGTTGATAGCCCTCCCTGTAGACGTAAAAATTGAAAATATTTGAGAGTAATTTGTAACAATATAGATAAAACCTCTAGAAAGATTGGTTGTAGTAAAGATTAACTAGATAAAAATGGAAAAATTTGTGCAGGTCATTAAAGAAAAGAAGGCGTGGAAAAAAAAGTAAAGAGAATAGTTCGGGTCTCAAAAAGGGAATCGTAGATCGAATTTAGCATTCAGAAGAGAGATCATTTCAACAACACAATTAGACTTTCTGGAAAATAATTAGTTTAAACCAAAGTAAAAGTAAAAGTAAAAAATATTTTAGATAAATTATATTAATGTAATATAATAAAACCAAGGTAATATTTGAAAACCCAATATAATCTGCTGAAGAAAGTAACAAACAAAATAAAATTGTAATAGACAATGAACCGCTATAAGAAAAAATAAGAGCGTGAAGTTCAAGGTGGGACGATATTGCATTGAATATAAATGTGAAGAGAGCATATCTTGACCATAATTAAAAATTTATTCTAACATATCTATGTGGAGAAACAAATCGTCATGTGATGGGGAGGAAAACATTGTAGTGCAGATACATAGCAAAGGAATAAACGATTTGTATTTTACGATTCTAGAGTCGAAAAGAATTGATGAAACACACTCTATGAAAAGCAAATAGCTTGAAGCTCTCAATAAAAAACCCATGTTTGGCTTATCTTATATACGCAGATGATGTAGTTGAATACAGAAGAAAAGCATTAAAATATTGTAAGCCAGTCGTAAGTTGGATTTAAGGAAAAGAGAACGACGATAAGTTCCAAAAAAAGATAATATGCATATGACAAGAACTAAACAGCAGTTCTAACGTATTAATATTTAATTCTAAGTGGGCAAATAAGAATAAAGATACAAGGACACAAATAGCTGGGTACTATTTTGCATCTATATGGGAGTACACACTTACATCATGAAATACTTATCTGAGTCACAAAAACAAAGGACAGCATGCCAACATTTAAGTATTGAAGTTTCTGGAATATAAGATACAGAAATCCGAAATACACAAACTTTTCATTATACTCACAAATGACAAAGTGGTTTAGATAGTTACTGCCGTAGAAATGAATTGCTTGAAAAGCGATCCTATATTATAATATTGTCAACTGTTGGTTCGGTCATGTGTCAAATATATCGATCTCGAACGCACTCAAACACATACCTTTAGATAACCTGAAGGAGGAAAATATATTGGGTGCTCTAAATTAGTATGAAAGGACAAAAGAGACTGTCTCAAAGATAGTGAGAAACGAAAAACCGATGAACGAAATGAAAGGAATGGCGCAGAATGATTAAAAACAATTGTGGAAGACCGATACCATGCTACATGGTGGTAAAGTGATTTGATAAAGAAGAAGAATTTAAATGTCATTGAGTTGTCAAGTTAATTTAAGTTAAAGTTAATTTTAATAAGTTTTTAGGGGACATTTATGTAAAATATAATACTTGCATGATAACCGTATATAGGAGACTTAATAATATAATTGGAATAATCAGAAAACTGTGATACACCTATATAGAAATGGATAAAGTAATGCTACATGAAACCCAATTATGATCAATTTAATAATTATCTATTTTAATGATTATTTATTCTAAACAGAAATGTGTTATTCGAAATAAAAAACCTAATAGGAAAGTTTTTCTTTAGATAATATATTATACTCTTATTAGAGTGTATCATGTTATCACACTTATCATTTTTAAAATATTGAAAAATTTGTTAGATTTATAATTATTTTTTATAATTATTTTACTTTTAATTAAATACCTTTATGGCTCCATAAGATGAAGAGTATAAAAAGTAATGATCTCTAGTTCATGTGCACTTAAAATTTGATGAGGATCATAAGAAACCACTGGCTTAAGATATTTTTTATTAGTTGTGTAATAAAAATAATTGCCGACTAAAATTATGAAAAAAACTAGAATTTATCTCAAAAATTAAATTTTATTAAAATGTTTGAGATTTATTAAAACAATTATACGCCATATGTGCGATATTTGTTTAAAAAAATGGTTTTATTATTCTATAATGTTTGTTTGATAAAAAGAAATTTTTATTTATTAGTTTGTTTAAGTATTAATAAAAATATCAGTATATCGAAGTACTATTTTTTATAACAAATAGAATATAGGTCAAAACTGTACCAGTATATATTGGGTTCGGCAAAAGATAAGTGCGTTTATGGTGCAAACACTTTATGGCAAATGAATACTAGGAAACATTTTACTTACTTTCATTATGAAAATTTTGGTGTGATAGTCGTGAGAAGTTGTGAGAAGTTAATGAAATTATGTATAATACGCCAGAATATTGATATATGAGCACATTTTTTTTTCTAGGATTAGGTAGGATCATATTTAGATAGACAATTCTCTAATTCTCTCATTGCCACAATAGAGCAAACAATTGTTAAAATATGGCCAAGCTTTTGCTAGCTATGTGCCGACAAGTCATCAGATATTATCTCTAAGGGATATTTTACCTAATATATCTAATATGTAATAATATCTAATATATAATAATATCTAATATATAATAATA
>NC_051847.1:25168183-25178364 GCF_002237135.1 Teleopsis dalmanni | reverse complement strand
AGAAAGCTGAAAATAAGTCAATTTATTAAATAAAATAAAATTAAATTTATTATTAACAGTGACCGATAAAGAATGTCTGTGTAAATTTCTTTTTGATCTACGAATCAATTTTAATAGAACTATAAGTAAATAAATTAAGTTATTTGACAGAACAAAAGTCCTGTTTGAATATGTTGATACTATTGCCCAAAGTTGAGATTTAAATGTACCTTACATTTTTTTCTAGAGACACCATTTTGAACGCCTCATCCCTATATAAATACTTCATCTACAAGAGAACGAGTGAGTGTGCAAGGTATAAGATATTGTTTTATTGTTGTGAAAAAAAAAAATAAAATAAAAATGGGTTACCTTCTAAATTTTGTGTGACTTCAGCGACGGTATCGCTAAATACACTAAACAGACACATTAGATGGATGTCGTGTTATTCTGCCATAAAATCCTAGGCATACATACATAATAATACATGCAGATAATTTATTTTCCCCAGTTTATGCACTTCATAACATAATAATATGTGTAAATATGCAGGCTCTGCTGTTATCATCGCAATACCACATTTCCTATTAGGCATGACAGAATTTAAATGTCAATTGGAAATAGGAATTGGAGAAAAGCAGGCCTTGTTTGCTACATTTTTGGATATGTTAATTTAAAAATTTGATATTTTATTTGTTACAAAAAATTGTAAATTTTGGTCTTAACAATTGGAGAATCAAAATTCCGACATGAGTGTAGGCTGCTACGTACAATGCAAACCTGTGAATCATGAAAAAGGAGAAAGTACTGGATGGCGTGGTACTTTTTTCTATCCCGGTGGTGGTACCTATAAGGGATACTGGACCAAAAGTAAGCAAGACCATTATGGTGTAAAGATTACAAAAAAGGGTATGGCTTATGATGGACAATGGCTTGATGGTAAGCGCCATGGGTTTGGAACGATGCGTAAAAGTAAACCGGATGGTACTTATGAAAAGTACTACGTTGGAGATTGGAAATGTGACAAGAAAAGCGGTGAGGGTAAGCAATTCTTTCCAGATGGCGTTTATTATGGTTGGTGGAGAAATAATAGGCGTGACGGTCTCGGCATCATGTGGTTTGAGGATGGTACTTGTTATCTAGGAGAATGGAGATCTGATTATTATCATGGAGTTGGTGTATTCTTTTATTGTAAGTTGATTTAAAAAAAATGTTTAATTTTAAATGCAATTAAGATATATTTAAATACTTTGTTTTAGTAAATGGCAACCGTTATGAAGGACATTACGCGCAAGGTCTCAAAAATGGCGAAGGTACATTTTATCATAATCATACAGGACAAATACAAAAAGGAATGTGGGAGAATGATATATGCAAAACATCAATGATAATTGATGAATTTCGTAATCAAGTTGATCATCCCTCCGAATATCCAATACCGCCGGTATATAATATGTATATTGTTCAATGTTTTGTAATTTATAAAAATGTTGGTTATTTTTAGTTGCGCCTTGTTGATCCCAATAAGTTAATAAGAAACTTTTTCCGTCCATATATGGTTAATGCAGACAAACCACCAAAATCTTTACAGGTACAGATATAAAATTGAAATCGGTTTTGTATATAATAAGTTTAATAATATTTCAAATTTCTTAGGAACTATTATGTATTAAATTTGTACAAAAGTTCAAGCGACTTAATATGATCGATCCCAAAGGTAAATGGTATACAAAAATTCAATTCGATGACCCAAAATATATATGCACTTGTAAAGAATTGGAGAAACCTATTGTGCTGCGTCAAAGAATACCTAAATTGTAATCTATTACTGATATATTTCAATTAAAGTAATTGCAAATTGGATATATATATATATTTGTTAATTGCTTTACTATTCTGTATAATAAAAAAATACTGATTTAGATCTCTAACTATAATGGATTTATTTTATAGATGAACTTTTATTCT
Organism: Teleopsis dalmanni; assembly: GCF_002237135.1. NCBI lineage: Eukaryota > Metazoa > Arthropoda > Insecta > Diptera > Diopsidae > Teleopsis > Teleopsis dalmanni. Next base: position 25,176,417 of record NC_051847.1, on the reverse strand, counting down.
AATAAGTTATTGTAATTATTGCATTGATATTTTTTTAATCGATCTCCAATTGTCTAGTTTATTTATTCTTGAGTAAGAATCTCTAGATATTGTTGTCAATGCGATTGGTTTCTTTACAGGCTATTATATATAAGCTATTGTTATATTTAAATATTTGAATAATTTCTCCATTGAAAATTAGTTGTTTAAGCGTTGTGCCTACGATATTCTTTTTATTAATCAATTTTTTTAAAGAATAATTATTCTATATGCATTTACAAATAAAATATATAAGTTCAGAATTTTATAAATGGTATGGGTATATTTTATTTATTTTTTAATAAAAATTATTTGTATATATAATATAATTCTACTTATTTTGATTACATATATTCATATCATAAATTCTTATGCAATTTTATTAATATTTTTATTATACTAAACACAGTATACATAGTTAATTAAATAATTATATAAATAAAAAATACTAAAAGAAAAAAATTTTATTTTATTATAATTTATTGAAAATTGAAAGAATAAAAAATTAAGTTTAAATTTTTTTTTATCTTACAAGATAAAAATGCGAATCTCTTTCAGTATTGTTATATCATATATATGCTATTGCTTTTAAGTATAATAGTAAAGTATGATTATTAAATAAAATATGTAAATAAAAAAAATAAAAATAAAAGTGATGTTAAAATCAGAATATTTAATTTAAAAAAATTTTTCATTTTTAAAAATTTAGCATATAAGACAATTATTCAAAATTAAATATAAAAAAAAAATTTAATAGTTATGTATAAAATAATGGTTATTGATTAAATAAAAATAATTATTTAAAAAATTAATAATACAAAGTGATAATAAAACTAGGAATATATGAAAATTAATTTTCAAAATTTTAGTGTTGTAAAATTATTTTATATATTAATTTAAAGTATGCTATAATATTAAAAAATAACTTATGTTACTGCTTTAAAGAATATTTTCCAGTAAAAAATTATTTTTTTTGTATTTTAGTTATAAATTAATTTTTAAAATATTTTTTTTATAATGTATGACAGTTTATAAAAAAATATTTTGTTTTTAAAAAAAATATATATTTTTATAAATAAATAACTAAAACCTTTGAGATTTGTGGAAGTGTTTTAATTTTCTTAATGTGTGTAAAGTATAATTATTGTAATAATTATTAATTCCGATATATAATGTGGGCAATAAACTTCTTATATAAAATTTTACAAAAATATTTTTACAAATACTTATATTTAAGAGTAACACATTATCAGTTAGTAATAAAAATTCAATAATTATTGTTTCTAAAAAATTTACCAACTAAATAAAATTAGAATTTCGTTTGCATATTGCAAAGTTAAAAATACGGTGTACAATATCACAATTGCATATTTAATATAATAAACTAATAAACTAATCGAATGAATTTATCATATAAAATATTACACATTTACGTCTTTTGTATTTTAATTCGTATCAATATTAATTAAACATATTTACGATTTACGATTTACGATCTACGATCTACCATAACTTAAAAATTAATCCTAATTATGAATTAAATATTGTTCACACATGTGTGTTCATAACCTAATCGCTAACAACAAATTATATGCAAAAATACTCGTTTTTCAAGACAGGCTTTAAAGTTGTATGGACTTTATTGGAAGTTAGACAATTTCGCCACTTGCAGCGTAATTTAATCCATTATTTCGATGTTGATGATGCTCCATATGATCTTGCTCCATTTGCTCCTTCAGTATCTCTAATTCTCTTATGCCGGACACAGTTACTTCATACTTGTGTGTCACAAGCGAGCGGTAAAAATGTATAGCAAATGCAAGGAAAATTACTAGTACCGGAATGAGCACAATACACGCTGACCAAGCAGCCGGTTGGCTTAAATCGTAAAATTTCACCCAGCACAGAATAGCAATCTCTATTAGAAATAATATTAGGCCCAGTAGAGTTGAAAATGCCCAGGCCGTCTCAATGTACCAATGTAACCTCTCATGCGGTGATTCGTGCACTAACGAAATGCTGTGCAGATTGCAGACGGTTTCAATGTTTGGAAGTATGCACGTGCTTATCATAAGTGCCAACATATGTACTGCCACGAGCAGCGTAGTACAAATCGCGAAGGCTACTAGCATACCAGCAGGAACGTCAGTGTCATTATTTAATTGAACCTCAACCATTGCCACCTAAAAAAGAAGAGAAATAAATAAAATTAAAAAATTAAATAGTAGTATTAGTAGAAATTAATTTTAGTATTTAGTACCAAATGTAAGAGAAAGATTTTGTTTATTTGGTAACCAGCGCACACACTAAAAAGAACGTTAGCCTAGATATTCAACAAAGTATCACTCTTGCCAACAGATGCTACTTCGGGCTAAGTAGGTAATTGAAAGAAAAGCCCTCTTTCGACAAAAAAAAAAATTACGGTCTACAAGTCTCTTATAATATTTGCCCTATTTTATAATGCAGAAGCTTGGACAATTACCAACAGTGATGAGAAGGCGTTAGGAACATTCGAGAGAAGCATTCTTGGGTAGATCTATGGTCCCATACGCGGGCTAAGTAGGTAATCGAAAAAAAGCCCTTTCTAGATAAAAAACTTACGGTCTACAGGTCTCTCATAATGTTTGTCTTATTTTATAATGCAGAAGCTCGGACAATTACTAACAGTGATGAGAAGGCGTTAGGAGCATTCGGGAGAAAAATTCTTCGCTATATCTATGGTCCCATACGTGTAGGCAACGAGTATCGAATTAGATGGAACTATTAGCTATACCACGATATTGACACAGTTAACAGCATAAAAATTCAGCGGTTTCGCAGACTTGGCTATGTCATGCAAAAGAAAAAAATGCTACAGCTAGATAAGTGTATGATTCGCTACCCGCAGGTAGAATACTTCCATCGCATCTTGGAAGGACCAGATGATTAACGATATGGAAACGCTCGGTACTACTAGCTGGCGACAGCAAGCCACTGATCGAACTGGCTGGTGCAGGCTACTGAATGTCCAATCAAGCAAGTAAGTAAGTAAACGTTAGTAGTAGTTGTTAGCAGTGCTAGTAGAAGTAGTTAGTAGTAGGAGTGCTGATCGTAGTAGTATGCATAATAGTCTGATATTACTAATACTTGTCAGTAGTATTTATTCTTCTTAATTCAATTCGAGTTATTTAAAACTACATTTTAAACTTATAAGCTTCATAATAAATATATATTGAAACAAATAATTGGTTATACAGTAGTATAAATATATTAAAGATGGGTGTCAGGACTTTCGTACTCTTGATATGGCATAATGACACCCAAGGTGAAACGATGCAAACTTTAAACGGAATAATTGTTTGATATTTATCAATGATGCTGTGTTGACAATTGTAAAAGAGCAATCTCCCATAAAATTAACGTGGTTTTTAAAAACCGGTAAGCTTGAGGTATTTCTTCTATATAATCAATCATGGAATTATATATTTTTGTTTATAAAACATTGACCTTTTGGTAGTTGCTTAAGTTTAGAGTTTCGTGTCTTCAATTTTTTTTAAATTTTGAATTTATGAATTTAAATATATATATGAATAAAATGAACTTAGAGTACTAACTAACAGATTATATACTCCATAATCTACAGTTCTAATCCATAACTATACGGGAATGTAGCTGAGCAAATGTAGCTATAACTTAACGATTTCAATCCTAAATACGACGAAAAATCTTAAATGGGCGGATTGGGATATCTATATAACCAAAAATAAGTACACTAACAGTTGAGAGTTCCAAGCAAAAAGAAATTTTCAAAACAGTAAAGAAATATACTAATCGCATAAAAAAACGTTCAAATCCATTGGCAATGGATCTGAGCCAACCTCGAACATCTTTATAAGGCTAAGATAAAACCGGCAAAGGATTTTCTTGATGTTTATGTTTTGTCTACAGTACAAATACATAATTATATTTAAATTCATCTAAAATAGCTTTATTAAAACTATTTTCTATTTTTAAGTAAATTAGATAAAGGTTTTTCAACCGCCGGTCTGCGAATCGCTAACGGTCCACATCATTTTCACCATTGACCTGTGAAATATTATAATTTCGTATTTCGTATATACCATGAAAAATACATGGTATATCTTAACGGTTCTTTAAAAACGCTTTGGATCGGAAAGTAGATAATATATTAACAGAAAAAGTGGAAACAATTTAGGAATCCTTTAGCAACGATTTCTACCACAGGAAAGTTATAAGTATAAAGTAAAGATAAAACTTGGGTTTCAGTAAAAACATTGTTAACGTTTAGAATATTCATCAGACTATACCGGAAACCATCTGAAGAGAGTTGAAATAAGAAGACTTCTCTTAGGAGTCCCCATCCTTATTTATAACCCGTTTACCTTGGTTATAAATAGCAAAAAACTGACTTCAACAAAATAAAAATTAAAATATTTCTAATATAGTTGGTTCTCATGTTCAAATTAGCATGTTGAACAACATTAAAATTAATGTATATGCCATCACTATTCAATGTGATTAATTTCTGTACTAAAATTTATTGTAAAGACAGTATCTATGTATCTTTTATATATGTACATTCACACATTCGTATATTCGAAAATATCTCACTATTTTTTTTTTGTGGTTATTGTAATCTTGCCAAAAAATTTGGTAAATAGTTTTTGTGAATTACTTTTATGTGGCAGCCAGACGAACATTAGACAGATAGACAGATTGGAGTAAGTAGATACTTGTAGAATAAGATGGATGATATCGAAATCATCGAATAAAAATTGCAAGACAGGAAGTGAAGCATGTAAACATTTTGTTATAATTTAATCACGAGCATAAAATAAAGTATATAATGAAAAGTATAAAAAATACACGAATAATTTATTGTTTTCTATAAATCAAATTTTGTTTTTAGATTTTGCTCGAGTTCAAGGTAAAAGATGTATAATAGGGAAAAAGTGCTAAATGTTACATTCTTGATATATCTTAGGACCTTTTGCGTTATTATAATTTTATTTTTTAAATCGAAAATGTAAATTATTGTTAATTAATTATCAATTCAAGTTTTACGACTAGTTTCACGAAGACATTCCAGAAACAATCAACTACAATTACCAAGTACCGCTTAGTATTTTAGTTGCAGTTCCACCGTTTATAAGGACTGTGAATTATAAAAGAAAGGACAAACAACAAAAATAATCATAAAATATATTTATAACTAAAAACGGATTAATATTAAATTTATTTATTTATGTTGAAGCTATTTGAGTCAGTGCACTTGAGCACTTTTACTCTTTCTTAACTTGAGCTATTTTCAAAACCCCTCTTTACGCCTTGACTGGATTATTGTTTATCACTTCATCAGACTAAGCAATAATTAACCTCAGATGTGCATACCTCCCCGAGGAGCCTGTAACTAATATATAATTATTTTTCAATATTTCTTTGGAACATTATATGGATTTGGATTTGCATCAAAACGGAAATCCCGTTTCCCAATTAGTGGAATGATGTTGTTGACAATTGCAGCTTTACTTGTCTAAGTAACGTCATTTCCATAGTTACTTATGTTTACTATACTATTGCCCGAGATCGTTATATGGTCCGAGAAAGCTAAATAATTACCTTATTCATTTATCTAGTCTATAGATATATCCAAAGTAAAGGGAAAAGGGTATCAGATATGTTGATGACTTAGTCTTATAGTCTCTAAAACTAGATTATATGAAATTACTAGTATTAGTTAAATGGACTCCATGCCCGGTAAATTATTTAATAACATTAATTGTTTAATTGGTGGAGAAATATTGTCGACATTAGTTACTTTCCTAGGTACGTGGTATTGTAAACGCTAGAAGTTTCTCGCTTTTTGTACCGCTTTAGTTGTCTTCGCGTTATTTCAACCTTATTCATTGATTATTTCTTTGTATCGAGTGTGTATAAATATATTTCACTTTTCCATAGTAATAGATCGACCCAAGAATTTAGCTGAATAATAACAAAATAACTTTAAACTTTGTTTTGAAATCGTCAACCGTCGTAGCCCCGTTAAGTAAATTCAATTTAAATTTTTTATACCCAATTTTTTGTGTAAAATGCCTAAGGCCTCAACAAGCTCACATACTGTCACTTGTCGATCAGTCAAAACCATTATGTTGTTGTTGTTGCAACTCGCTGGAATCTGCTTTTAAACTCCCGTTCGGGGGTAGTGAACGGCACTTGTAGTCGTCGCGCTTGACGAGTGGCTCCAGGACATGAACCCTACCGTTCTTGAAACCATCAAAATATTATCGCGGTTGTTGCTGTTATGACTCATAGTAGAACCCCGACAGTCTGACAATATCGTATATATTATTGAAGATTTCTAGCGTAGCAACCCTAATCGAGTCACCTGAATAAAATGTAACAAAAGCGGGTATACAACCATATTTAAATATATAAACCCAGTTGTCTACAAACGTATGTGAGGGTGCAAATGTGTTATAAGCATTATTCAAATTGACTTTGTTCACTTTGGGCGTGAAACCTTTCATACGTTGTTTTTGATCAGTGCGATAAGTTTGTCTATCATATACAGAAATGACGCTACGTCATAAATAGCTGAAAAATATTGCTCGACAAAAAGCATTTTGTTATCACCATGCGGGCGATTTTAGTACTTTTTCCAACAATTTATTGAGCTGTCACCGTATTTATATCACAACATCATTATAAATTTTTTTTCACAAACAAAAAAAAAAGTTTGTTAAAACTGAATATATTTCAACACTTCTAAGGTAAAGATGCAGGACTAAAAATGGGTGTACTGTTATATAGGTATACATTTAGTAAAAAATAAATCATTTTTAAAATAGAAGAAAAAAAAAATAAACTCACCATTGCAAATCCTGATAGTAGAGCTGATGTTTTGCTGGAAGCTTTCAATTTGGCTCTGCTTAGTTGTAATTTTCGCCATGATAGATAACTGGGCGAATGTAGATCGTCCCCAGATTGCGACATGCTGCTACTGGCGGTACGTCGGGGCTGTAAACGAGAAAATTGTTGAAATGTACGTAATTGAAATGGTGTTGCTGTAGGCAAAGACTGTGTTAGAAACGATTGTGGCGGAGCTGTTGTTGACAATGAATTGCCACGATTTGAGCTTGAACTTGAGTTTGAATGTAAATTATAAAACCGTGGAATTGGCGAATTGGCACTAAAACTTTTATGTGATATCGTACCGGGACTACCGCTGTGAGTTGAATTCGATAGATGACTATGGAACCGTAACGGTCGACACGAATCACAAAAGCTATAATCGTGTGGTAAGTAGTTATGCGTATTACTACTTATAATATTGCTGCCTCCAACACCACAGCTATTGCCACCAGCGTTAATATTTGGTGGCAAAGACAAGGGCGCAAGTCTAACCTTCGAGCCTGATAAATTTGAAGTGATTGGTGTTGCAGCCACAGCCGCAGCAGCTGCTATTGCGGCTGGAACTATTCTTGATGTAGTGGATTTTCCTGACACTTGCAAAGGTAATGGCACCGATTTTTGTACTATTAAAGGTACTGATGCGTCAAGAGCTTCGTTGCTCTCGCCCGGTACACTGTCGAGCGCGGTCTGATTTAGCAGGAGACTGCTATGACTGAGATTCGTACTGGCATAGCGAAGACTCGCGTACATCTCGTCGTAGTCTTCGTTATTTATTTGATGTACTATGTCTCTTTGTTGTTGTTGCTGTTGTTGTTGTTGCTGTTGCCGTTGGTATTGTTGTTCGTGGTTGCAGTTAATACGGTAGTTGGACATTAGAAAAAGTGGAACGTAGCCAATTTGGGGCCGAGCGTATGCTCACTAATATTTAAAATGTTTGAATGAAAAGCTGTTTCTTGTATGCAGATTTCGGCTAATTTCAATAATTAATATTATTTAATTTAATTTTATTTTCTTTTTTGTTTCACTTTTTCTCTATGCACATTTCTAATATATTTTAAAAATCAAATTTTTCCTGGGCACTGTTTTAATTAGAAATCGTTATGATTGCTTTTAATGTCACATAAACACTAAAATAGTTTTGTTTCGATTTTAATAGTATTTTTATATATATTTTTATGCTGATACATTTTATTTTAATTTATTTGTTTACAATTAAACTCATTTAAAGCGAAATTTATAAAATAGACATATGTTAATTTTAGATTAACTGAGTGGAAAAAAAATGATTAAGATGGGTGTGAAGG
>NC_051847.1:25162431-25168083 GCF_002237135.1 Teleopsis dalmanni | reverse complement strand
AAATACATATTATATATAAATATATATATAATACATACATATACAGTATTGAAGAAAGTAACTCAAAATAGCTGTCTTCATCCAAGTTGGCATGCTTGAAAAATCGAAATTATTTCAGTAAATTATATATATTACATACGATATGTGATGCAATAGAATGATAGAAATGAATTAAAAGAGTATCATCAGCCAGAATCATTATTAGTTCCTGAAACTTCCATTGCAAAATAAAGCCAGACAGTCAGAGATTATAATTAGAGTTCTCATCAGCGTTCATAGAGAGACAATATTCCAATATAGAGACAATATCCTTCATACAGAACCATCTTGCCATTATGACTCATCAGATAACTTGCCAACAACCTCAGTTAGTTCAACAGATACACCAGTGTTTTAACCTAGCGATTACCTGGAGTAATTTTTCCGCTACAAACCATTTTTCTATTAGAGACCTTGTTATGGACCAACTAATACCACAATGATATTCCGGTTCACAAAATTAAGTGACGGATATAGTCCTTCGAAGATAGACAAAGTCTCATTAATATTTTTAAAAGCAATTCTTATATTCTTGTTTGCGCACAGAACAAGACCGCAACCAGAAAAGTGCTTCCAAATGGCTTTCAAACAAAAAATGTATTCTCTTAGTGATGTTTTTTTTTTGCAGTAGGTGGAAAGCATCGAAAACCACAGTGTGAGACTTGAACCCAGAATTAGTCATGTTTTATGAATAAAGAATGAATATATTTGTAAGCATGGTTTTCGATTCATTTCGGGAGGAACTTTACCTCATACAAAGGGTATTTTTTATCTCCCGTTTCACAAGAGTTTGCATTTGACCTAATCTATTCTTTACTCTTTGTTCCAGACTGTATATCTCGCCTAATTTATCTAAAAGTTTTCTCAAATCGGAATTGTATGTTATCTTCTTATTTCCTCTAAAAGCTCCTCTGATCACTTACAGTCGCTATGAATCTTTATCAATGCCCGCTCTATTAGCAAATATACTTAAAAAATGGAAACTCCGAATGAATTATTTTGTAATAAATTATTATTTCATTGGCTTTAATATTCTATTACAAAATTCAAGCCTTTAATTTAATAATAAAATCGCAATATTCAAAGCTTCAATAGGAAATTTAAAAATTATTTTTCTAGTAAACTTCACTGCACACGAACACGATATGGCAATTTCAATAATCACTTTCATTATATCTTAGAATTCATTTTTTTGTGACTGAAATAATTATTATACACGTAGTTGCTGCTAATGAAATAACAAAATCACGTTTTTATAAATATAGCACATTAATTTCAAATTAATGTACAATTAATTCAACCGCAAAAACAAAGCAAAAAAAATCCCGAAAATTAGATGCACAAAAAAAGCTCTATAATTGATGCATATAATTCTATAATTCATATCTTTATTAAATTTTAAATATCAAAGGTGTAATATTTTTTTTCCACCGATTTTATAAACTTTTCTTAATAATTATATGTTACGCCAGCAAATGAAATGACTTATCTAAGTTAACAACCTAAGAATTAAGACCGTATTTTGATTTATACGGTCTTCGCGTTTGTGTAGTTTATGAGAGCGCTTAATCAATATTAAATACAGGGTTGTATACATTAGAAACTGCATTGAGTTCTTTATATTATGTTCTGACAACCAAATTTCCTAAATTTTGTCGAAATGAAATTAAGTTAATTTGGAAAGTGTTCGTACTATCCCAAATTAAGAAAATCATATGTTTTTTGTTAATAAATCTAATGAAAAAATTACATTTTCATTTGTATCTCCGAAATTTTTAAAGTTTACTATTATAACTGTAAAGGATGGCATTCAGTAGTTTTATTAGCTTTAGTGGATTTCGCCATTAGCTTTCAAAATCTGTTAGCATTCAATTTTTAAGATTTAATCATTTACATAAGTTTTTTGAGTTTACATTTTGTTACATATTGTTTTTGTTTTATGTTAGTTTACATATATCGTACGTTCACGTTCACAATGTCTCATTTAGTCGATTTTGCTCATTGCTCATAGTTACTAATGAGAATGATTTATCATACAAAAATTGTTCATATAAATGAGCTCATTATCTATAAATCAACTCATTTAAGGCGAAAAATATCGAGTGGAACCCTTAAAAATAAATTTTCCATAAGAGAAATTTTTAAAATTTGAAATATTTGTCACATGTTTTATATATAAAATGTAAACAAACAACAGCTGAACTGTAAGCAAACACACTGAAAAAGTAAGTATATAATAAATTCTTTGTTTTATTAAATCAATAAGTAAATGATACATAAAATGTATATAAATGATTAAATATCAATTATATGATATATATGTGATATATAATTAAGTTTATAAAAGTCTATAAAAATTCCATTAGCTACATAAATGAACTCGTTATAATATGAACGTTTACTCATTATTATAAATGAGCAAGTGCCTAAATGAGATAGTGTAAATATACTATTAGACTTATTAAACGTACTTAGCATATATATATAAATAATTAAAAATACATAATATAAAATTTGTTGATCTTCATTAAGCATCTTCTTACTAAACTAGGTTTACACTTAAACTCAAAAAACCTTTTTAGCGCATATAGGTGTGTGAATTTTATGTAAAAACACCACAATATACTATAATTGCGATATATTTGCCGAGTTAAGTACAAAATCATATGTATTTATATATTTGCATGGTACAATTTTAAATTGTCATGACAGCTAAAAATCTACTACTAAACTGAAAATGTTAACGCATTGCAACCCTATTAACAGCTGAACCGGTTGTTTTTTATGAATTTGTTTTATTTTTCGTATCTCTCTTTTCCATTTATTGTTTTCGATATATTTTATTGCAGATATTGTTAATACAAACATCGAATGTTCAACGTCGTTAATTTCTTATTTTAAGTTGACTGTCGCGATTTTTGTGTTTGCCTCTTTGTATTTTCACAAGCTATTATTCTATTTTAAGCAAACAAAAAACTTTCCGCGCTCGTGTTGTTATTGTTTATTTTTTATAATAATAAAATTAATTACAGTATCAGATATAAAATACAATTTAATTTGAGTGAATTTCAGTTTTTGCATATACATTGCAATAGTATATTTCATACATTTTAATAAATAAAAATAACTAATACTTCAAAATGTTTGCCGTCAGCTCGATTTTCTTTAAGGCGAACCACTCCAACGCAGCGCCCCATACGAATAACTCAACAAAATGTCAACGATTTGGACAACAACAAATTCGGGATTAGAAAATGGTTTGGGAGCACAACTTAAAGCGCTTAGTTACCAAGTGAGAAGCAATAATAACAGAGCTCATATTAACAACAACAACAAAGTTGATAATAGCAATACAGGAGTACATCACACACCAAGCGGTGCCAGCAGTTCAAGCTCTTCTCATTCCCATTTACAACAAACAAGTGTATTACCGACACATTTGTCTTCGAATATTATTACTGTGGCCACAGGACAACACTCGAATCCTTACTATAACAACAACAATAACAACGGCGGAAATAATATCCAACACCGACAAAGCATATCACATTCACTGCCGCAATACACTCAGCAAAACTCAAAGGTAAGAAAATATTTTACATTTTTCTAATAATTAAATTAACAACTTTAATTTGTGTTCAGTGGAGCTGTTTTGTTGCTGCTACGTTTTCTCATTACACCTTGGTATTGTGCGAAATTCTTATTACTCGTTGCTTTCAATATTCTTGGCCTTCAATTCAAGTTGAACAACAACAATGCAAAGCACTTTGTTTTTGTAATTCCAGACTTAGCTGCTTACGTTTCTAGAGAGCTTTAGCGAAGTATGTTAGCACAGTACTGACGTCATCTCATTCAATTCCAATTATAACTTGCGTGCCTTTTACAGCAAAAACCACCTGAAATCTTTGAATTTGTTACTTTTATTTTATAAACTTTAAAATTTGATTCTAAAGATGAAAAATAATGTATTTGTGTATATTGATTGTAAATCTATTAAATTCACTATTCAAGTCCAATTTTTTTATAAAAGTTTAAAAATGTAGCTGATAAGAAAAAATTCCATGCATTGTAAACATTATTTGCTTTCCGTCAACAATTTAATCAAGCTTTTTATTAGATTTTTCTTTTGCTAATTGAAATGTGTGTTCTAAGCATGCACAAAGGGTGTGGGATTTATATCAGCTTAATAAACTTTTATATTTTAATTGTTTGTTGTCATAAACAAATGTGATTTATGAGATTTAGAAAATAACATTTCTATTAGAGAAACTAAATCATTATTGCCTTATTTGTAAATAATATATATTATATTATATTATTGTATTCGTACAAACTGCTCTTGTAATGAGAGAAGTGTGTTTAAACTTTACATAGAACTTGCATAGAACTAAATTTTCTAAAGTTTAAAGTGCATTTAAATACGGTTAAGACCTTGTAACATTGGACTATTCTGATCGTCTTTTGATCAATGCGTGATTTCAATTAATTATTTATTATGGATAGCGTTATACATTCGCCGGTTTCCCCAGGCTTCAACAGTTCGTAATACCCAATGCTGGTCTGATCCCACCAGACAAAGCATGGTCTTCTTGTCGAAGCGACTGGGCCTAGGTGTTGAACAAACGCTTTCACCAGATAAAACTCGACTTCGAGTTTTGAAAATAAATCTATTTTTTGTTACCTGTCACCAGGTAAAATTCAATTTCGGATTTTGAAAATAAATCTATTTTTTGTCACCTGCCACAATTCGATACATAAATGATTTTCTTTCGTAGCGTTGCAGGAGCATTTCACGATTAACTTCGTGATTTTCCATATGACGTTTATTAATCTTCTCCATTTCTTGTAAACATCTAATGATGGTTTCTTGTGACACATTTAATGCTTTTACCAATTGCAGATGAGATTGAGTTAGGATAATATCTAATAAATCCTGATAACGCTTGTCTTCACACTTTTGTAATCCACCAGAGCTATCACTGTCTTCCACATAAGAATCACCACTTTTAAATTATCAAAACTATATGTAACATGTTCAACTTGATGGAAGACGAGTAGCCGTTTTATTTTGATTAAATTAGAAAAGTAATGCATGCCGGAAATGTTCTTTTTCAACTTCTGTGTATTTGTAGTTTAATGGCAGTAGAACAAAATAACGTATGTGTCAAATTAATACGTTTCCTTTTCGCTGACGCCACCTCTTTTTTTTTTTTTTTTTTTTTTCAAAAGAAGGGTTGGGAAGTAGTCACCGCGTCACCGCATCCTCGAGGATTATTGTGACATACCCACTTCAGTTCCATACACAAGTAGCAGTTAAGAATGCCAGTATGTCCTTTGGAGAGATGTTGCCTAATTCCGTTATAAGCGGATAGGCAATGCATAAGTAGCGAAGTCTGAGTCTTGCAAGACTATCACAGTGACACCATATATGTTCTGCTGTTGCCTCTTCTTCGTAACAAAGTCTACAGCTATCGTCTCCAGTAATACCTAGATTCAATAAATGTTTTTTAACTCCACAGTGTCCAGTTAGAAAACCTGTGACAAGTCGGATGCCACTTCTGTTCAGCATAAGTAGCTCCCTAGTTCTGGCTTTTGATCGAAACGGCATGGATT
>NC_051847.1:25140345-25162331 GCF_002237135.1 Teleopsis dalmanni | reverse complement strand
GACTTCCACCTGAAAACTATCCACATGTAGAATTGTTTTTTACGCAGCATTATGTCAATTATCTGCGGGCAATAAAAAAATATGAAAAAGCTCTAACATATCTTAAAAATGTCATTACAAAAACAAATAATATGAATCGGAATTTAGATGTTGCTTATCGTATTAATTTCTTATTACAAATTCAAGCAATCGAACGGGAATTGGAACAAAAATCGAAAGATGCAGCAGATCCATCCAAACCAACCAAATTACGTAGAATGCTGGAATACAATAACTCACCAGTTATGTTAGACAAGAGTAGAAGTCCAGTGTTTGATGAGAACCAAAAACAAAATGTGAAACCTAAGTCAATCAATATGAATAAAGCTTATTTAATAGTAGATGAGAAGAACAAAAGAAAACCAGTACCAAGAAATGCAATACCAAAAACAAGTACCAAAACATCGATTGCCGATGATTCAAGCCTAAGCACCAAAAAATCAAGTGTTGAGCCATGCGCTACCAATATTATAGTGTTGAATGATAGCACTGCTGAAACAGAACTGAAAACAAAGAAAGTAACTCCGAAACGCATCGAGATTGATGTGAAAGATGTATTAAGTGGTAATTTTGTATTTGATAAATATTCCACATATGTACTCAAAAAGCCAACAGTAGCTGAACCTGACAGAAATGGAGAAAGTTCAGCTCAAAAAAAGAAAAGCTCACCTTTGGAAAAGTCATTATTGATGGAATTTGCTGGTTTAGCGATTTCAGACGAGAATGGCAGTCAAGCATCCAAAGTAGATGTCAATAAGGAAAATGGTACAAAACAGAAAATTAAGAATACAGCTCCACTGCGAGAAGTTGTAATTGAAGTTAGTGATGTATTGAGTGGTAATGTTGTATATGATGAATTTACCACATACATTCTAAAAAGACCATCAAGTCACACAATTTTATCTACTTCTGAAAAAAAGGCATCGACTTCAATTCAAAAACAGAAAGAACAGTCTTCACAAAAGTCACTAGGGACTGTGGATTTAGTATCTTCAGATGAAAATCTTAGTCAAACCTCCAAAGCAATAGAGAATAATAAGAAAGTGATAACTGCTACACCGAGTACATCTAATACAAAATCTGCGAAGCCCTCCACATCGACTGCAACAAAGCGCGGTACTCGACAACGCTTAGGCAGAGGTACCAATTTAGATAATATTGAAAACGTCGATCCATCTGTATTCAAAGTAGAGAACGCTCCGAAAGCACCGGACTCTGCGCGTACAACAAGACGTCGTCGGAATTTATAAATAGGCAATCATGAAAACTATACAAAAATTTTTTAATATTGAATATTTTTTATTTTAATTTTAAAGATATTTTGTTCAGAAAATTAATACAATTGTTTTTGGTTTTATGTAATTTCAAATTTAAATTTTGTTTTATTTTTTAATAAATTTTTATTACCAATGTATAAATAAATATTTACGAAATTTTTTAAATTATCATATTAAAATCTCTGTCAGGTCAAGTCGGTCAAATGTGTGAAATAAGTTTATAATTATTTACTAAAGTAAGAACCTTATAGATATTTTTATGTTTCAGTGAAATACACTTAAAAATACACAATACACAATGAAGTTGTCGATTTTATTCTAAAAATTGTAAATATTGCATATACATTGAATTATTAACTTAAATTTAAATCACAAAAACAAACTCTTTCACTGCATTCACGCACGCAGTTGGTGGTAAACTTATGAATACGTCATGGCTGTTATGCTATGACTACTCTTGCGTTTATATTTTCCAAAATCAAAGATTTAAGTATAGTAGTAACAAAAAGTAACAAGTTACAAGTTACTTTATCCGCCCGGTTATCATGTTTACTCAATGCAAGACAGGATAAGAGATGCGTGACGTCTAGAACTCTAGTTGGGGCAAACTCTGGACAAGTAACTGTTTGCCAAGTGTTTATAATTGGGTTAGAACAGTTCTTGCTGCACTAGGAAGGCGTTTTCTTTTCCCAGGTATATCAGGAGATCTGTTGAGAACTTTGTTTTTAAGCATCCATAAAAATGATATTGCTTCAGCTGTTAGTCCTTGCTTTTATTCGACTTCACTGCTACGAAAATATTGATCGATGAATCACAGCGTGGAATGAAGAGATATGTTCTTCATTTTGGGATGTCTATTGGAATGTTCTTTGTGTGATACGCAAGGGGATTTTGCTTAAACCTTAATTCGGTATGCTCTTTTATAAGAAGTATTTTAGAGTTTGCATAAAGATGGTTACAATGTAACATGCGATTTTTGTCGGTAGCCGGTTGTAGCACAGGAATGAAATGCACTATCTTAAAGGTTGCGGCCCCAAACGTCTAATTCATGATCAGGTCAATTAGAAAAGAAACCATAAAGATTTTAAATTTCAATAATGGGATTTGATACAAGAGGTGGATAACAGTTTTGTCTTCATTCGCTGAGCCATAACCTCAATAAAAGTCATTAGAGGGTAGACCATGACTTAATGTATGCGCTTAAGTAACCCAAGAGGCGTGATGTTACTTACTAGCAAATATTTTTTGGCAATGTTTCATAGTGTATTATCCATATTTTCAAAAAGGGTGTATATATTCCAAATGATAAGCTAATAATTGTATACCTTTTTAATACGCTGTGACCTGACAGCACTGTTTTTGTAGTATGGAGTTGATACCGCTTTAGTTTAGCAAATGACTGGTATATGAATTTTATACAGTTTTGTTAGGTTAGTCTTGTGATCTTCCTAGGCTTTCCTTAACAACCTCAACTAACTGAAATATAAATATATATATACAGATTATTAACTTCGGGAGATATAAGGAATATTATGAACTATATATAGTTTTTTTCAAAAAGATTTGTACATATAACTGTAATAATATATTAGAAATCTGAAAATAAGTCAATTTATTAAATAAAATAAAATTAAATTTATTATTAACAGTGACCGATAAAGAATGTTTGTAAATTCCTTTTGTTCTACGAATCAATTTTGATAGAACTATAAATAAATAAATTAAGTTATTTGACAGAACAAAAGTCTTGTTTGAATATGTTGATACTATTGCCCAAAGTTGAGATTTAAATGTACCTTACACCATTTTTTTCTAGAGACATCATTTTGAACGCCTCATCCCTATATAAATACTTCGTTTACAAGAGAACGAGTGAGTGTGCAAGGTATAAGATATTGTTTTATTGTTGTGAGAAAAAAAAATAAAATAAAAATGGGTTACCTTCTAAATTTTGTGTGACTTCAGCGACGGTATCGCTAAATACACTAAACAGACACATTAGATGGATGTCGTGCTATTCTGCCATAAAATCCTAGGCATACATACATAATAATACATGCAGATAATTTATTTTCCCCAGTTTATGCACTTTATAACATAATAATATGTGTAAATATGCAAGCTCTGCTATTATCATCGCAATACCACATTTCCTATTAGGCATGACAGAATTTAAATGTCAATTGGAAATAGGAATTGGAGAAAAGCAGGCCTTGTTTGCTACATTTTTGGATATGTTAATTTAAAAATTAAATATTTTATTTGTTACAAAAAGTTGTAAATTTTGGTCTTAACAATTGGAGAATCAAAATTCCGACATGAGTGTAGGCTGCTACGTACAATGCAAACCTGTGAATCATGAAAAAGGAGAAAGTACTGGATGGCGTGGTACTTTTTTCTATCCCGGTGGTGGTACCTATAAGGGATACTGGACCAAAAGTAAGCAAGACCATTATGGTGTAAAGATCACAAAAAAGGGTATGGCTTATGATGGACAATGGCTTGATGGTAAGCGCCATGGGTTTGGAACGATGCGTAAAAGTAAACCGGATGGTACTTATGAAAAGTACTACGTTGGAGATTGGAAATGTGACAAGAAAAGCGGTGAGGGTAAGCAATTCTTTCCAGATGGCGTTTATTATGGTTGGTGGAGAAATAATAGGCGTGACGGTCTCGGCATCATGTGGTTTGAGGATGGTACTTGTTATCTAGGAGAATGGAGATCTGATTATTATCATGGAGTTGGTGTATTCTTTTATTGTAAGTTGATTTAAAAAAAATGTTTAATTTTAAATGCAATTAAGATATATTTAAATACTTTGTTTTAGTAAATGGCAACCGTTATGAAGGACATTACGCGCAAGGTCTCAAAAATGGCGAAGGTACATTTTATCATAATCATACAGGACAAATACAAAAAGGAATGTGGGAGAATGATATATGCAAAACATCAATGATAATTGATGAATTTCGTAATCAAGTTGATCATCCCTCCGAATATCCAATACCGCCGGTATATAATATGTATATTGTTCAATGTTTTGTAATTTATAAAAATGTTGGTTATTTTTAGTTGCGCCTTGTTGATCCCAATAAGTTAATAAGAAACTTTTTCCGTCCATATATGGTTAATGCAGACAAACCACCAAAATCTTTACAGGTACAGATATAAAATTGAAATCGGTTTTGTATATAATAAGTTTAATAATATTTCAAATTTCTTAGGAACTATTATGTATTAAATTTGTACAAAAGTTCAAGCGACTTAATATGATCGATCCCAAAGGTAAATGGTATACAAAAATTCAATTCGATGACCCAAAATATATATGCACTTGTAAAGAATTGGAGAAACCTATTGTGCTGCGTCAAAGAATACCTAAATTGTAATCTATTACTGATATATTTCAATTAAAGTAATTGCAAATTGGATATATATATATATTTGTTAATTGCTTTACTATTCTGTATAATAAAAAAATACTGATTTAGATCTCTAACTATAATGGATTTATTTTATAGATGAACTTTTATTCTAATAAGTTATTGTAATTATTGCATTGATATTTTTTTAATCGATCTCCAATTGTCTAGTTTATTTATTCTTGAGTAAGAATCTCTAGATATTGTTGTCAATGCGATTGGTTTCTTTACAGGCTATTATATATAAGCTATTGTTATATTTAAATATTTGAATAATTTCTCCATTGAAAATTAGTTGTTTAAGCGTTGTGCCTACGATATTCTTTTTATTAATCAATTTTTTTAAAGAATAATTATTCTATATGCATTTACAAATAAAATATATAAGTTCAGAATTTTATAAATGGTATGGGTATATTTTATTTATTTTTTAATAAAAATTATTTGTATATATAATATAATTCTACTTATTTTGATTACATATATTCATATCATAAATTCTTATGCAATTTTATTAATATTTTTATTATACTAAACACAGTATACATAGTTAATTAAATAATTATATAAATAAAAAATACTAAAAGAAAAAAATTTTATTTTATTATAATTTATTGAAAATTGAAAGAATAAAAAATTAAGTTTAAATTTTTTTTTATCTTACAAGATAAAAATGCGAATCTCTTTCAGTATTGTTATATCATATATATGCTATTGCTTTTAAGTATAATAGTAAAGTATGATTATTAAATAAAATATGTAAATAAAAAAAATAAAAATAAAAGTGATGTTAAAATCAGAATATTTAATTTAAAAAAATTTTTCATTTTTAAAAATTTAGCATATAAGACAATTATTCAAAATTAAATATAAAAAAAAAATTTAATAGTTATGTATAAAATAATGGTTATTGATTAAATAAAAATAATTATTTAAAAAATTAATAATACAAAGTGATAATAAAACTAGGAATATATGAAAATTAATTTTCAAAATTTTAGTGTTGTAAAATTATTTTATATATTAATTTAAAGTATGCTATAATATTAAAAAATAACTTATGTTACTGCTTTAAAGAATATTTTCCAGTAAAAAATTATTTTTTTTGTATTTTAGTTATAAATTAATTTTTAAAATATTTTTTTTATAATGTATGACAGTTTATAAAAAAATATTTTGTTTTTAAAAAAAATATATATTTTTATAAATAAATAACTAAAACCTTTGAGATTTGTGGAAGTGTTTTAATTTTCTTAATGTGTGTAAAGTATAATTATTGTAATAATTATTAATTCCGATATATAATGTGGGCAATAAACTTCTTATATAAAATTTTACAAAAATATTTTTACAAATACTTATATTTAAGAGTAACACATTATCAGTTAGTAATAAAAATTCAATAATTATTGTTTCTAAAAAATTTACCAACTAAATAAAATTAGAATTTCGTTTGCATATTGCAAAGTTAAAAATACGGTGTACAATATCACAATTGCATATTTAATATAATAAACTAATAAACTAATCGAATGAATTTATCATATAAAATATTACACATTTACGTCTTTTGTATTTTAATTCGTATCAATAATAATTAAACATATTTACGATTTACGATCTATGATCTACCATAACTTAAAAATTAATCCTAATTATGAATTAAATATTGTTCACACATGTGTGGCTTACTAAAGTTCATAACTTAATCGCTAACAACAAATTATATGCAAAAATACTCGTTTTTCAAGACAGGCTTTAAAGTTGTATGGACTTTATTGGAAGTTAGACAATTTCGCCACTTGCAGCGTAATTTAATCCATTATTTCGATGTTGATGATGCTCCATATGATCTTGCTCCATTTGCTCCTTCAGTATCTCTAATTCTCTTATGCCGGACACAGTTACTTCATACTTGTGTGTCACAAGCGAGCGGTAAAAATGTATAGCAAATGCAAGGAAGATTACTAGTACCGGAATGAGCACAATACACGCTGACCAAGCAGCCGGTTGGCTTAAATCGTAAAATTTCACCCAGCACAGAATAGCAATCTCTATTAGAAATAATATTAGGCCCAGTAGAGTTGAAAATGCCCAGGCCGTCTCAATGTACCAATGTAACCTCTCATGCGGTGATTCGTGCACTAACGAAATGCTGTGCAGATTGCAGACGGTTTCAATGTTTGGAAGTATGCATGTGCTTATCATAAGTGCCAACATATGCACTGCCACGAGCAGCGTAGTACAAATCGCGAAGGCTACTAGCATACCAGCAGGAACGTCAGTGTCATTATTTAATTGAACCTCAACCATTGCCACCTAAAAAAGAAGAGAAATAAATAAAATTAAAAAATAAATAGTAGTATTAGTAGAAATTAATTTTAGTATTTAGTACCAAATGTAAGAGAAAGACTTTGTTTATTTGGAACCCAGCGTACACACTAAAAAGAACGTTAGCCTAGATATTCAACAAAGTATCAATCTTGCCAACAGATGCTACTTCGGGCTAAGTAGGTAATTGAAAGAAAAGCCCTCTTTCGACAAAAAAAAAAATTACGGTCTACAAGTCTATTATAATATTTGCCCTATTTTATAATGCAGAAGCTTGGACAATTACCAACAGTGATGAGAAGGCGTTAAGAGCAATCGGAAGAGAATTCTTCGGTAGATTTGTGGTCCCGTACGTGTTGGGAACGAGTATCAAATTAGATGGAACGATTAGCTATAACCCGATACTGACACAGTTAAACGCATAAAAATTCAGCGGCTTTGCTGACTTAGTGATATCATGCGAATGGAAGAAAATGCTGTAGTTAGATAAGTGTTTGATTCGGTACCCGCAGGTAGAATACTTCCATCGCATCTTCTAAGCAAAAGTTCCAAGCAAAAAGAAATTTTCAAAAAAGTATGCGATTAGTATCGCATAAAAAAACGTTCAAATCCATTGGCAATGGATCTGAGCCACCCTTGAACATCTATATAAGGCTAAGATAAAACCGGCAAAGGATTTTCTTGATGTTTGTGTTTTGTTTTCAGTACAAATACATAATTATATTTAAATTCATCTAACTATTCATATAACTATTTTCTATTTTTAAGTAAACTAGATAAAGGTTTTTCAACCGCCGGTCTGTGAATCGCTAACGCTCTACATCATTAGCACCATTGACCTGTGAAATATTATAATTTCGTATTTCGTATATACCATGGTATATACATGGTATATCTTATCGGTTCTTTAAAAACGCTTTGGATCGGAAAGTAGATAATATATTAAAGGATTCAAAAAAAAAGTGCAAACAATTTAGGAATCCTTTAGCAATGATTTCTACCACAGGAAAGTTATAAGTATAAAGCAAAGATAAAACTTGGGTTTCAGTAGAAACATTGTTAACGTTTAGAATATTCGTCAGACTATACCGGAAACCATCTGAAGAGAGCTGACACAAGAAGACTTCTTTTCCCCATCCTTATTTATAACCCGTTTACCTTGGTTATAAATAGGAAAAAACTGACTTCAACAAAATAAAAATTAAAATATTTCTAATATAGTTGGTTCTCATGTTCAAATTAGCATGTTGAACAACATTAAAATTAATGTATATGCCATCACTATTCAATGTGATTAATTTCTGTACTAAAATTTATTGCAAAGACAGTATCTATGTATCTTTTATATATGTACATTCACACATTCGAATATTCGAAAATATCTCACTATTTTTTTTTTTGTGGTTATTGTAATCTTGCCAAAAAATTTGGTAAATAGTTTTTGTGAATTACTTTTATGTGGCAGCCAGACGAACATTAGACAGATAGACAGATTGGAGTAAGTAGATACTTGTAGAATAAGATGGATGATATCGAAATCATCGAATAAAAATTGCAAGACAGGAAGTGAAGCATGTAAACATTTTGTTATAATTTAATCACGAGCATAAAATAAAGTATATAATGAAAAGTATAAAAAAAAATACACAAATAATTTATTGTTTTCTATAAATCAAATTTTGTTTTTAGATTTTGCATGAGTTCAAGGTAAAAGATGTATAATAGGGAAAAAGTGCTAAATGTTACATTCTTGATATATCTTAGGACCTTTTGCGTTATTATAATTTTATTTTTTAAATCGAAAATGTAAATTATTGTTAATTAATTATCAATTCAAGTTTTACGACTAGTTTCACGAAGACATTCCAGAAACAATCAACTACAATTACCAAGTACCGCTTAGTATTTTAGTTGCAGTTCCACCGTTTATAAGGACTGTGAATTATAAAAGAAAGGACAAACAACAAAAATAATCATAAAATATATTTATAACTAAAAACGGATTAATATTAAATTTATTTATTTATGTTGAAGCTATTTGAGTCAGTGCACTTGAGCACTTTTACTCTTTCTTAACTTGAGCTATTTTCAAAACCCCTCTTTACGCCTTGACTGGATTATTGTTTATCACTTCATCAGACTAAGCAATAATTAACCTCAGATGTGCATACCTCCCCGAGGAGCCTGTAACTAATATATAATTATTTTTCAATATTTCTTTGGAACATTATATGGATTTGGATTTGCATCAAAACGGAAATCCCGTTTCCCAATTAGTGGAATGATGTTGTTGACAATTGCAGCTTTACTTGTCTAAGTAACGTCATTTCCATAGTTACTTATGTTTACTATACTATTGCCCGAGATCGTTATATGGTCCGAGAAAGCTAAATAATTACCTTATTCATTTATCTAGTCTATAGATATATCCAAAGTAAAGGGAAAAGGGTATCAGATATGTTGATGACTTAGTCTTATAGTCTCTAAAACTAGATTATATGAAATTACTAGTATTAGTTAAATGGACTCCATGCCCGGTAAATTATTTAATAACATTAATTGTTTAATTGGTGGAGAAATATTGTCGACATTAGTTACTTTCCTAGGTACGTGGTATTGTAAACGCTAGAAGTTTCTCGCTTTTTGTACCGCTTTAGTTGTCTTCGCGTTATTTCAACCTTATTCATTGATTATTTCTTTGTATCGAGTGTGTATAAATATATTTCACTTTTCCATAGTAATAGATCGACCCAAGAATTTAGCTGAATAATAACAAAATAACTTTAAACTTTGTTTTGAAATCGTCAACCGTCGTAGCCCCGTTAAGTAAATTCAATTTAAATTTTTTATACCCAATTTTTTGTGTAAAATGCCTAAGGCCTCAACAAGCTCACATACTGTCACTTGTCGATCAGTCAAAACCATTATGTTGTTGTTGTTGCAACTCGCTGGAATCTGCTTTTAAACTCCCGTTCGGGGGTAGTGAACGGCACTTGTAGTCGTCGCGCTTGACGAGTGGCTCCAGGACATGAACCCTACCGTTCTTGAAACCATCAAAATATTATCGCGGTTGTTGCTGTTATGACTCATAGTAGAACCCCGACAGTCTGACAATATCGTATATATTATTGAAGATTTCTAGCGTAGCAACCCTAATCGAGTCACCTGAATAAAATGTAACAAAAGCGGGTATACAACCATATTTAAATATATAAACCCAGTTGTCTACAAACGTATGTGAGGGTGCAAATGTGTTATAAGCATTATTCAAATTGACTTTGTTCACTTTGGGCGTGAAACCTTTCATACGTTGTTTTTGATCAGTGCGATAAGTTTGTCTATCATATACAGAAATGACGCTACGTCATAAATAGCTGAAAAATATTGCTCGACAAAAAGCATTTTGTTATCACCATGCGGGCGATTTTAGTACTTTTTCCAACAATTTATTGAGCTGTCACCGTATTTATATCACAACATCATTATAAATTTTTTTTCACAAACAAAAAAAAAAGTTTGTTAAAACTGAATATATTTCAACACTTCTAAGGTAAAGATGCAGGACTAAAAATGGGTGTACTGTTATATAGGTATACATTTAGTAAAAAATAAATCATTTTTAAAATAGAAGAAAAAAAAAATAAACTCACCATTGCAAATCCTGATAGTAGAGCTGATGTTTTGCTGGAAGCTTTCAATTTGGCTCTGCTTAGTTGTAATTTTCGCCATGATAGATAACTGGGCGAATGTAGATCGTCCCCAGATTGCGACATGCTGCTACTGGCGGTACGTCGGGGCTGTAAACGAGAAAATTGTTGAAATGTACGTAATTGAAATGGTGTTGCTGTAGGCAAAGACTGTGTTAGAAACGATTGTGGCGGAGCTGTTGTTGACAATGAATTGCCACGATTTGAGCTTGAACTTGAGTTTGAATGTAAATTATAAAACCGTGGAATTGGCGAATTGGCACTAAAACTTTTATGTGATATCGTACCGGGACTACCGCTGTGAGTTGAATTCGATAGATGACTATGGAACCGTAACGGTCGACACGAATCACAAAAGCTATAATCGTGTGGTAAGTAGTTATGCGTATTACTACTTATAATATTGCTGCCACCAACACCACAGCTATTGCCACCACAGCTATTAATATTTGGTGGCAAAGACAAGGGCGCAAGTCTAACCTTCGAGCCTGATAAATTTGAAGTGATTGGTGTTGCAGCCACAGCCGCAGCAGCTGCTATTGCGGCTGGAACTATTCTTGATGTAGTGGATTTTCCTGACACTTGCAAAGGTAATGGCACCGATTTTTGTACTATTAAAGGTACTGATGCGTCAAGAGCTTCGTTGCTCTCGCCCGGTACACTGTCGAGCGCGGTCTGATTTAGCAGGAGACTGCTATGACTGAGATTCGTACTGGCATAGCGAAGACTCGCGTACATCTCGTCGTAGTCTTCGTTATTTATTTGATGTACTATGTCTCTTTGTTGTTGTTGTTGTTGTTGCTGTTGCCGTTGGTATTGTTGTTCGTGGTTGCAGTTAATACGGTAGTTGGACATTAGAAAAAGTGGAACGTAGCCAATTTGGGGCCGAGCGTATGCTCACTAATATTTAAAATGTTTGAATGAAAAGCTGTTTCTTGTATGCAGATTTCGGCTAATTTCAATAATTAATATTATTTAATTTAATTTTATTTTCTTTTTTGTTTCACTTTTTCTCTATGCACATTTCTAATATATTTTAAAAATCAAATTTTTCCTGGGCACTGTTTTAATTAGAAATCGTTATGATTGCTTTTAATGTCACAAAAACACTAAAATAGTTTTGTTTCGATTTTAATAGTATTTTTATATATATTTTTATGCTGATACATTTTATTTTAATTTATTTGTTTACAATTAAACTCATTTAAAGCGAAATTTATAAAATAGACATATGTTAATTTTAGATTAACTGAGTGGAAAAAAAATGATTAAGATGGGTGTGAAGGTAGTACTTAAAGGAAGGTGAGATTATACGTATATACCTAAATCAGTACATGTATTAGTATATCGAAAATTTGAGTAAGGTTTTTAAGCTTAAAAGAGTCAATCACGTCTTACTATATAAGATATACGCCTTATTCTTTTAATATTTTAATGAATACCGACAAAAAGTAGAAACAATATTCTTGTGGATATTGACGAAAGATACCAAATGCAATTTGCTGTGGACATGGATTATATATAACTTTTAACAAAAATAAATAAAAACTACTTATCGTTTAATTTCATATAATGCCAATTAGTATTTAAATATTAAAGATTCCTTATTATTCCTTAATATTATTCCATATATATATTCTACATATATATTTTATATATAATCTACATATATATTCTATGTATATATTCTACATATATATCCTATATATATTTTATATATACATTCTATATATATATTCTACATATATATTCTATATATATATATTCTATAGATATATTATTGTTCTCCTTATTGACACACATTATGCCTTAAAGGATTATGTAAATATTTATTTAATATTATAAGAAAAACATATATCCATAAGTTAGTGGATAGTAGATATCAGTTAAGGATCTTAGAATTATTTTATTAAATCATGCTATACATATAGAAATATGTTTACACTCGATATCTTAGATTTAAAGTGAAAGGCAATTTAATTCAGTTAGAGACTGTTGTATGTATGTATATATAAAGTATATGGTTGCCAAAGAGGAATACTGAACTAGATTCTAAAGCACACAAAATAATTGCTCTCAGGGAATACTAGTTTTCTGACTAAGTTTACTTTGTAGCGAATCTTCAACATCTACAAAAAGTAATAGTACACAAAATAGATCTCATTTGATATATGGTTACACCCCGTTGAGGTGGTTGTATTCTTCACCCAAATCTATAAAGTTCAACATCTATTCTTATTGCGAAAAATCTTATTTCAAATAAAATTAAATGGCATATAAGTCTTTCGACTAAGTTTATGATTTAGATAATTATCAAACAACTTCGAGAAACAAGTGCTCGCACGTAAATTGATTTATGACTAAATCGAGGTTGTGGTGAGAAGATTTCTTGATGTAAACTCAGGTTAGATACAATACGTAATGACATTTTATCTAAGGTTGTCTTAGATAAAAGGACGTCTTTTATCTAACCACGTCTACCTTTTATCTAAGAATGAGGTTTTGCTATAATAACAACAACAAACAAGCGCTATTCAGTCCTCAATCGATTATCATCAAGTATAATATAATCTGAGTATAATATTAATATGTGAAGTTATAGGTAGTTTATGTTGAGTAAGGATAGATCTTAACATTAAATAAAAGCCTCAAATATTTGTTTCCTAATGATAAAATAAATATAAATATAATGTTAACAAGAAAAGTTGAAATTGTTATCTTTATTTGTATCTTTTAATTGTATATTATTGTCGCAGTAGTTTTAAGTATATCAAATACGTCTAAATGAAAGGAGATACAATATCAAATTGATCTAAAAATTGTAAACTTTTCGTTGGGCCCATAACTAAACTTATCGACAATCAGCGCATAGTAAGGTTAGGTTGGAGGAGCAGTCTTGCGTATCAAAGTTCACTTGAGCAGAAATAGTCCCATTGTGATACCAATGATGAGAAACTGTTCGTAAACTGACCTTTAGGACCACTTTAAACGCAGAAGTCTGAATTAGCTAGTAAGCTAGCCTTACAGAATCCGGGACTAACTCATTCGAGTTATATGATTTAAATTATATTGCATCACATATATCGGGGGGCTATGACTTCATACGCTGGTACTGACTTTGACTACTTCAAGTAAAAAAATTATATTAAAAATTATATCTAACATAATGAAGACAGAGAACAACAAATATCCTACATATTATTCTACTATTTTATTTAGAGTGATGTTATTACAAAAAATACTAATGTGTTATAGTCAGCAGCCCTAGTCATAATGTATTCATATACCAGAAAACTAAGTAGTTTACTTAATGCAACTATTTGTCATACTACAGTGGGTGTCTTTATGTGGATACTTTACAATTTATTTGTAAGGTTGTCTCTAAAAATTATGTCTATTAAAATTAAATTCTTATGCAGAAAGTGATGAAGTGTCGTACAAGTGTTTTAGAGAATACATTAAGTCTTATTAAAAGTATTACTAATCGCTAGCACTATCAATAATAAAAATAAAATACTGTATTTTTTATTCTATAATGGCGGAATGGCAAAACATTTGTTTTTTTAATGGTATTCCTTAATTATGGAATGGTGATTCATGATCGTCCATTTATAGATTTTCTGGTTTTGTGACGTTCTGAAATCACTAATAATAAGATTGATTTATATATATATATATATATGACTTCTCCATGTATAATAGAACTTAAAGTTGTAGACTGAAGGTAAATATCAGACAGAAAACAGATTATTTAATGTCATACATAATTTAGTAAATGTCTTTTCGAAAATTAATTGAAATATTATTATTGTGAAAGCAAATGCTATTAAATAGTTGTTGTTGTTATGATTTGAGTTTTTGCTATTGCGCACTTTTACTCTATTGTGGCTGGGGGGCTTATCCCTGCCCCACATTAAACTTTAAGTATACGAGAATCATTATCATTTATTTATTTTCTAACTGATGACGGACCGTAGAGCAGCATATATTCCTGTGCGTCCTGAGGTGGACTTAAGGTTTGTTAGAGCGGAGTTGGGCAACATATCAATTTTTTTGAATAATTTTAGGGCTCTGTCCTTGATATACTTTTTCACTAAGTTGATTCTTAGATCTCTATGCATTTCTGTTGTTCTAATATACCAAGGAATCTTAATTAGTCCTCTTGAAACCAAATTTTGTGCTATTTGTGAATATATAAATTTTTTTTTTAAATTTTCTGTAAGATTATTTTTTTATAAATTTTAATAATAAGTTACTAATAACAACATTTTGGTGGCATTGTTTTAAATTCACTATAACCAGGTTTATCGAACGGATTTATCCAACCAGGAACAGTTTTCCACCAAAGTTTGCAACTTTAAGAAGCCATATAGATATATATATAACTTGCAATCTTATTTACAGATCACGTTCATATATATCTCATGTCAAATATGTACCCAAAAATTATAATACATGTTTATTTTTACAGACACGTCAGTTGTATTTAACCTACTATTAGTTGTTGTTTTCTTTGAGTTGTGAGGTAGGATTGGAGAAACTGACACTATGAAATAGTGTAGATATTTCTTTATCCAACCAGGAACAGTTTTTACCAAAGTTTGCAACTTAAAGAAACCATATAGATATACAAATGTATATGTTGCAGTCTAATTTACAGGTCACGTTTATATATATCTCATGTCATATACCTAAACATTATGGTACATGTTTATTTTTACAGACACGTCAGTTGTATTTAACCTACTATTAGTTGTTGTTTTCTTTGAGTTTTAAGATAGGAATGAAAAACTGAAACTATTAAATAGAGTAGGTATTTTAAAAAGTTTAACTTTCTATTGAGGAAAGAA
This sequence comes from Teleopsis dalmanni, assembly GCF_002237135.1. NCBI lineage: Eukaryota > Metazoa > Arthropoda > Insecta > Diptera > Diopsidae > Teleopsis > Teleopsis dalmanni. Next base: position 25,146,704 of record NC_051847.1, on the reverse strand, counting down.
TACGATTCAAGTGAATTAGACTCAAGCTGAGTTTAGTACTGATAAGTTTGTTTTGTTATGAGATTATGTGTAGGTATATAGACAATATGAGGAACGAGTTTATCTGTCCAGCCTTAAACATTTTTATTAATAAAATATTTTAAAAATATTTTAATAATTCTAACACATCAGACACGTTCAGGTGCACTCACATTAAATATTTAACACAAACTAATTTAATGTGTGAGCGAATTAATATTTTAAAAGTTATTTTTAAATTAATTTTCATTATAAAAAAGCTAATTAATGTACAACAAATTTAAACAAAATAAAATGTATACAGCACAAATCAAAAAAAAATAAAAAAAAAAATTTAAATAATTAAATATTTATTTAATTACACAGTCGACGACAAGTTTACACTCTCTTCCATCGAGGGAACATCAGTACTTTGCGGTTCTTAGTTTAGGTTGAATTAATTTTATTTAAACCGTTAAAAAAATGCTTATCGTTGCGGTTTCGTTAGCAAATCTTCAAGAATTTAGAGTACAAAAATTTATATTTAATTTAAAAAAAATTTGAATTTTTTTCTTTAATCTCGAAAATAGTGTATCCATACACGATTTGACGAATTAAACGTGATGACAACGCGCTGCAGCGACATGTTTTTAGCAACTGAAAAGTTTCTCATCATCAGCAACGAATTGATACGACTTCGCCAACGAAATGACAAATAAGCAAAAGTTAAAATCACACAAAAAAAAAAAAATAACAAATAACAAATAATTTAAATTAATTCTCGAAAAAAAAGTAATGTAAAACGAATCAATCATTTGGCGGTTAATTCAAAATTTGAAGTTCATACAAATAGAACAGGCAGGGAGGCAATATCAACAGTAAATAGACGCAGCCATCCGCCACATTTTTAGTCACCGAAGAGCTATGAATTGAAGCCCCAAACAGTCAAAAGAACAACAATATCAACAACAACAACAATAACGACAACAACAGATAATAATATTAATAGGAAAACTAATTGACAATTTCTTGAATTCAGAGAGCGTGAGTAGTTCATCGTTTGGTTGAGAAAAGCGATAAAAAAAAAATTTAAATAGCACATTTTATAATTCTCACGTCGATAATAAAACAAAAAAAAAACAACTAGCGAATCTAGAAAAAAAATATTGAATTTATTTGCATAAAATTATTTTGTAACTTTGAGTTCTAACAATTAATTTCCGATTCCGAAGAAATGTGCTATTAGATACGGTAAATAAAAAAATATAGCGTTAGTCTTAATACTATTCAGTACACTCTGCATAGAGGACTTCAACACTGATATATACTTAAGAGGATTTGGAACTACAACAGTGAATAAGTAACTATTTTAATAGTATTTTGAATCACAGATATTATTTTCAGTTTAATCTAAAATAATATAAGATAGCATAGAATATGGTACTATAACGTTATTATCCTGAAGATCAGACGAACAATCAACGATGCTATCACAGTGCTACTAAGGGTTCAGTAGGCAATTGGGTTGTAGAGCTCTCTCTCTCTACAAACAAAACTTACCCTATATAGGCCGCACATCTTACCTGTGCTTCTGTATATCGCACTGGAAGTTTTCGAGAGAAAAGTTCTTCGTGATATCTTTGGTTATCTATGAGTTGATGACGACTACCGCATTCTAATGAACCACAAGCTATACGAGCTTTATCACGACATTAATATAATTCAACGAAATAACATCCAGCGGCTTCGTTGGCGTGGTCACGTCGTAAGAATGTATGATATGTTGTAGGAAGAAAGTGTAGAGGTACACCAAGTCTGTGTTGGATTGAAAAAGTACTAACCGGACGTAATGTAAGAGATTGGAGAAAACGCACACGCAGCATAGACGCTAGAAGAGACATGGTGCGTTAGGTCGAAATATGGTAAAGGGTTGTTATGGTTAAATAAGTGAGTTATGACCATATCATAACTATACTATTATTTCCCTGCTTAGTGTTAATGTTGTTCAACAAATGCATAAAGCTGTAATAAAATTCGTAAAGTTCTGTCATCTTTACGAAATGTATGAATTCCTTCTTTTGTTTTCGATTTCCAACTGTTCACATGCAGCCCTAGTATTGCAAATACAATATCGGTACTTATTAATAAAAGTTAGTCTCATTGCCCAAGACCTTTCAACTCTTCGATGTAGCCAACTATTACAACTGGACTTATCTTTGCGATTTCTAGGTGTATTATGTCTAGTATTTGCCTACAAATATTGTTGATTTCTTAACATAGTGTGTGATATGTAACAAATGTCGTTATCATAGTCTAAATCACATGATTTTCGTGCAGGATGCTAGATAAGAAAGTATAAAGAAGTATAATACGGTGATAATACGTTGCCCAGTACTATTACGAGTACCAGTGGCAAGCGAATATGATCTTATCGTGTGCCACAACTGATAATTTATTAAAATGGGTGGCTAATTATTGCTTTGTTGCATATCCTATAGGTTGGATTTTCGTGCAGTTCGGATAATCAATTATTGTATCTGTATTAGATATATATATCATTACTATACTTGTGCCTTGAAACTTGCTGTATAACATTCTTTTTCATTGTATCAATAGCTTGCTCGAAGTCAATAAAGGGGAAAAGTAAAAAGGATCTTTGGACTGTCTAATAATGACACACGACATATTCCATATGTTCTACTATAAAAACTAATACCTTTTAGATGGCTTTCAGTAAGTTAATACTTTTCCCATTTGTCTGGTTTTGTAAGTAATTTTTCTTCCGGACTGTGACTATAAGATACTTCTTTCAGCTATTAGCTACAATATTTGACTTCCAGAATTCTTCATTGATGTACTAATATGTTACTTTCAAATTTAAATAATACAGAGCAAAATCAGGTGTAAAGGTCTATTGATCATTTCTGATATGGTTTACTAAAGTATACTAAGGTATTCGTTAAGTTTCAGGTCAAAATATAAACCATATCTTTAACATAACCTTGGGGTAATAGTCCTTTAAAGACTTAAGCCTATCAAACAATAGTTTGCCATTTTTGACAATTTTTTTTCACTTTTTCTCCTCAGTTGGCGATTAGCACTTTGTAGGTGATTATTTATTCATTGAAAGCAGATCCTAAAGTACCATTATTAATAGTACTTTAGCATCGTAAAAGTTGTATACTGCTTCATCAAAATTATTTTTAATATCGTCATCGGACGACTTTAAGTGTTTGTGGAACTGGAAAGATATATGTAAGTATCAAGTTTATTTCGTATTTAAAAAAAGCGTTGTTGCAAATTAAATACTAAAAATATGGTAGTATTAGATCATTAGATTATGAAGTTCAATCTGGATGGCCAAAAACTGACGTCACTGATGAAATCATTGTAATAGTTTATTAAACCATTATAATCACAATGGTTAGGAATATAATCTTAAGACTTTTATTCAGCAATATATTCATATTGAATGTTTATAGAATAAAATTTATACTACTTTGCTGAGGATGTGAGAATTTCTCTTTATAGATCTTGAGGAGTTTAGACCTGTATGCTCCCGGAACTTATTCATTTATATAGCAAATGCCAGTTGTTTATTTTAGTTAGAAGAGATAGACATCTAAATTGAGAGAGTGTTTTTTCTGACTCTTACACTTGTCTTGCGCTGTATTTCTGATCTAACAAATGAGTATTAGCTCATGCTTATACTTTCAAGAATTCTAACATTAAATTTTACGAAGTTGTTTTCTAATATTGTGACTCTAGACTTCCTAAGGTCGTTTTTTTACAAAGACGACCTCATAATGTAGATATTAAATCAAATAATATTAACATACAGGTTACACAAGACATATATTAAATGTGTCTACATAGTTACATATATACATATATATATATATATACATTTATATGTTCATATTTAAATTTTTTATGTAGGGTAATAATAATATTTATCATTAAAGAGTCTTGTTAACTTTTAATGGCACTAAGTAATTGATCTTTTTGCTCTCTTGACGTTTGGGAACATTAGGCAATTAAAATCCCTCAATGAATTTAGTATCTGTCAATTGAAACACAATAAATATTGTAATTGAAGGTAATAAATTTAAGGAATAATTGTGAGAACGAACGCAACAAGGGAATTGCATAATTGTTATTATTTTATATATTGTATATATGTACTTTTCAGAATGACTTTTATATAAGTGCAAAGTTGTGAAAAAAGTCTGCTATGTACACAATTATAATGTATGTATGTATGTAAATATTTTAATAAATAACTCACGTACATAATACCAGTAAAAAAAAAAATATTTAACAGCACATGATGCCGCTTTAATTAATATTAGACATGAAATAATCTATACTTTTTTATACTCTCTTTATTTACAATTGATAAAGCGGCTTCATTAAGTTTTCGCCCCAAACGTCTCACCCAAGCGGAATAAAATTTAAATAAACTAAAAATGAAAATCGTATTTCGTGTATTGCTAACAGATTAAGTTTGCAAATATAATAATTAAAAGTGTTCTGCGATCATGACTTCAAGCAGGGGTGCTTAAACTTTTTTATAATGTATCTTCATATTAAAAAACTTTAAGAGGTGCTCTCCATAAAACGTGTTATGAAAAAAATATTGAATATATATCGTACTATCTGATACTGCAAGCCACTATGCATTGGAAGTTAATTTTTATCAAATAAAAAAGGGTTATGATAAAAATAAAAAATATAAGAATAATGGTAGTAAAATTAATTGGGATTGTTATCTAAAATCTATAAGATAAACCAATCCATCCATGTTAGCTTGGTATATGGATGGTTTCATAACTGATAAAGAAGATTAAGCAGATGTTTATTAATCATGGCGAAACTATTCGGAAGTACGCTATAGAAATGTGTATTTACGTTAACTACAGCAGTATCACAACCATAGAAAAGCCGCACTAACTGATAGCATGAAGCAAAGAAAGCTTTTGATTCTCATTGTATGACATCAAGACGATTGATGAAGTATCCTGATAAGCTGATGATCTTATTAGATATAGATCCTAAATGTACCGGGTTACCCTAATTGATAGCATGAAGCAAAGAAAGCTTTTGATTCTCATTGTATGACATCAACACTATTGATGAAGTATCCTGATAAGCTGATGATCTTATTAGATATAGATCCTAAATGTACCGGGTTACCTTAATTGATAGGATGAAGCAAAGAAAGCTTTTGATTGTTATAGGTTGACATTAAGACTAGTGATGAAGTATCCTGATAAGCTGATGATCTTATTAGATATAGATCCTAAATGTACCGGATCACCTTGCAATTTCCGGTATCAAAATTATGAAAGCAGTTGTATTATGAAGGAAGAAATCATTTCTTCAAACTAATTCAGAAAGAAGAGGAGAAACAGAAATAACTATGCTGGGATAATCTTTTATATATACGAAACTTAACAATAATAACTTTATTTAGAGGACTTCATCTTTATAAGAGGATAACTTTATTAAAAGGAATTAGAAGACTTGTAGGTTTTGTAGAGCAGAACATAAAAGTTTAAATCACGTGCTAGGACTTTTCACGGCACTGATGTATGAACAAAAGAAATATATATTTCTGGATCTTATTTCGGATTAAGCATAGAATAACTGGTTCTAGCTGTAACGGTTCTCAATTCTCACCATTCGATATTAAAAGTTGTGATGGAGTTGAATACTCTTGGCTAAAATACATAGATATGAATCTTTTGGATTTCTGGATACGTTGAGTTTCCAGCAAGAAGTAAGACTCGGTAGAGTATGTTCAAAACTACAATTTCTCGAGGAAATCAGACTTGGAGAAATACTCTGATTTGAAAAGAAAGAAAACTCAGTTTTTCAGGCTGAAGTACATGCAATTGAATTATGTCTCAGGGTATATAAAGGTAAACCCGTCACAGGAAAAAACATATATATCTTTTCTGACAGTAAATCGGCTCTCCTGGCACTACGCTCACCTCGAGTAACCTCAAAAATAGTGTGGGAATGCCTTCTACTTCTCAAAGATCTTGCTGAAAGGAACAAAGTCCACTTAATATGGATTCCAGGGCACAGCGGTTTTGAGGGAAACGAAAAAGCAGATGAACTAGCGAGAAAAGGGGCGGCCTCATACTATATTGGGCCACAACCATTCTGCGGTCCTTCGTGGAGCTTTTTCAAACTTAAAAGTAATAAATGGCTGTAAAGAGCAGGTCAGAATGATTGGGATAATACAATTACCTGCAGACAAGCAAAAGAATCCATGCCGTTTCGATCAAAAGCCAGAACTAGGGAGCTACTTATGCTGAACAGAAGTGGCATCCGACTTGTCACAGGTTTTCTAA
>NC_051847.1:25126658-25140245 GCF_002237135.1 Teleopsis dalmanni | reverse complement strand
TTGTAAGTTTACGTTTGTCAAATACCTATCATACGTGGTGATTAGCAATAACTCATAATTTTAAAACCACTGATGATAAGTATATCATGATAATAGATCGGTTACGGTCAGTCAGTAATTTCAATCATTTGAAATTCTTTTAAAAGAAAGAAACATAATGTTGATTTTTGATAATTATTGTTTCTCCAGCTCTACTGGTCTTATTTTATATTGTACGTTTCTTCTTATTGAAACTTCATTCTTCTGTGTGACATTTGCATAACACTTAAACCTTCAACTAATGCCTTTATCTCGACTGACTCATAAGCATCGTTGCTGCTGGCAACTAATCTTGGTTTGTGTTCTAATATTACTGAAACCCTCTCTGAATCACTTGCTAATTCTGCATTTAAGCGATAAACTGTGATAGTACATTTATAGAAATTACTTGTGAAAGTAATTATTTTGAACAAGATTAAGACTCTTGAAATAATTTTTTTGAGTAAGTAAGTAACATATTTTAAATGTAAATATTAAATTATTTTTTTTTATTTCTTTTTAAGATTTGAATTTGATTTTATTTTATATATAATTTTGTTTTTTTCTGTGTATAAATTAAGTAACAAATTTTGTTTTATCTAAAACTTAAAGCTACGCTTAATATGAGCAATAACAAAACAATTTGTATAAAATAAGTACATACAATTTTCCTCTAAGTACGAATTAATTAATCACAAATTACATATAATTAAAAAGTTTTTAATTTACCTACAAATAATATAATAATTAAATAATTTATTGTTTTAATAATCAAGCTTTTTTATATACTTTTGATTGGGCTAATTGATCAATATTAAATAATATACAACAGATATTTCAACTACAGTTTGTAGACACTTTCAAATGAGTACCCTAATATATATATTATCCTTCAGGTAAGTACCCTGATACATAGATATATATATATATAGTCGAAATTTCGGTTACAATAAAATATATTTTAAAAACTAATTTAATAATTGCGTTTTATTTAACACTGAACAGTTAGCCCCTTAAAAAAAATATAAATAAAAATTAAATTAAAATCTAAACTTAAAAATTATTGGCATAATGTATGTGTAGGCTGCTCTAGATAGCGTGCTCTATTGAACCCATAGATCTTTTGCGTTCATTAACCTCGAAACGCTGCATAATTTTCGCCACAATTGTTGAGGGTGGTATATCAGGATTGCCAGTCAAACCACGATAGCCGAGTACACTGTGATCTGCTAAATTACTTGCCAATTGAAGACGTTTAACAAAGGCGTCCGTATCAATGCCACGTACTTGTGAGGGCTTAAGAAAACGTTTTGGTATGCGTGAAAGTATATCTTCTGAACCGACTGGTCCAAAACCTAAATTTATAAGTATGGCTTCTGGATCTGGCTTACGTGCTTCCAACAAACTATCCACGCTGGAATAATGACTAGAATCTGAATGTATAGAATTATCACGCGGCAGAAATACAAAATTATGTCGCCTACTTATTGGACTCATATCGGCGCCAGTAGAATTCGAATCAAAGGAATCAGCATGTTTAAATTGATGTGATTTATTTGTAGGCGATGTAGGTGATGAAGGTGAATCTGTTGTTATTGTTGTACTTAAGCTATCGTCCTGTGATAAGTGACTTTTTTGATATGGCAACTGACGCTTTGTACGTTCATTTGTAGTGATATTCTTAGGTAATATTTGTGTAAGTGTACTTTCAAAATCTAAAACATTTTCACAAATTTCATTCACTTCATATTCATCATCTTCATATTCCTCTTCCGCCGCATATTCCATATCATCATCTAATTCTGCTGTTTTTTGTCGTTGCAATTGCCTTTTACGTTTCAATTGCAGTGTATTGGATATGGTCACAGCATCTATATTATCACTACTTCCGCTAATGGCTTGCTGGATTTGTTGTTGTTTTTGTAGTTTACGTGTGCGCCTTACGTTTTTCGTTTTACTCAACGTAATTGTGGATAGTTTGCTGTTGATGACGTTGTTGTTGTTGATGTTGTTGTCATCTTCACTTAACTCAAAGTGTGTGTAACTTTGTGAGCGCTCCATTGTTAGTGCTTATTCGCTATTGGCAAGGATTTGAGGTAGCTTCAGAGATTTGTTACAGTTTTAGCTTTGAGTTGTTTTTGTAAATTGTAACGAATATGAAGAAAAATGTTATAAAATTGTTGTTGCTTATTATATGTTATAAGTTTATTTTATTTTTACTTCGATTTTTACAGCATTTAAGTTAAGTACGTAATTAAAAATAAGCTTTGCGGTTTCGGTATGGTGCCTTCTGGTTATGGCTGCTCAGGTTTCATGTAGTGTTTTATAATTATTTTTAATTTTTTTTTAACTTGGCATTAGCTAATCTTCACTGGCTCGTGTCAAAAATAAAAAAACAATTGAGACAAATGTATGATTTATTTTTATTTAGTTCAGTTTTTTTTCCCTTTGAAAAATTAATATTTTTATAATTCTATTGCTGAAGTAATTAGCCAAAAACACTTGTGTTAATTGTTCAATAAATGAAATAATTTTTTGTTGTTTTTTTTTGTGTTTTTTTGTTAATATATTTTTTATTTGCTTATTATGTACTTTGTTTATATGCCGCTGTCAATGTATTTGTTTTTATTTAATTTAAAATGTGTTAATCGCGAAAGCTCCGGAATAATTCTTGAGTCTGAAACTCGTCTTTAGTCTTTAAATAATGAGAAATAAAATATCGAATTATTTCTGCTACGTTATTAACTATTTACGGTAGTTTTCATAAAATATTTCTGTTTTGCAGTTTTTGCACTTTTAAGTGTATTGGCATTGAATTGCTTTTATTGTAGCTTTAAGTTTTTTCCGTATTACACTTCAAAAAAACAAAAAACAAAAAACAAAAAAAAATCAATCAATTGTTTTGCTTTTGTTTGTTATTAATTATATGTAAAGAGTTTGTTGTTGTTGTTTTTTAACTTTGTTCAATAACCTCGTGACCTTTTTTGTAAAACAACTTTCAGTTTTGCAAAAATATTTTTATTTTTATTATATTTATTTTATTAGTTTATATCAATTTCATAAATAATTTTAATTTAACACAAACTATTATTTTAAGTAAAGTTTTTATTTTTTTTAATTCATTTAATTTAATTTAATTATTTTATTAGTCTCCACACAAAAAGAAATTTTTATAAAAATATTTTTTTTTTATTTTTAGTTTAAATTTGTTTATGATAATTTATTTTATTTTATTTAATTTCTTAAATTTTTCCCGCTGTTAAGCGTAAAAAGTTCCAACCGAAAGCAAACCAAGTCCGCTTGTCTCTGAAACTGTTAAGTACGAAGCGCAGCTCATATGCTACTCTTGTCAACTGTTGTTGTACGTTTATTATCGCCTACTAAAATCCCCTTGAAAAAGTTTTCATTTCGTTTTTTTCTGTTTTTTTCTTCTTTTATTTGCTCTCAGTGTATGGAGCACGCCATACTCATATAAAAAAGGCAAAAATATTAAACCAAATTCCAACGTTGTTAACGTGATCGCTCTTCACTATTTACTCTCATTAATCTTAGTATTGTTTGCTGTTGCTGTTGTTGTTGTTGTTTGTTGTCGATAACTTGTTTAGTGTGTGCAGGAGTGGGCTATTAAATATGGAGCTAAGAAAGCTCAAGCGCTGTTGGTTACTTCGACTCTTTTTGCTAATAAGTTTTAATCGCGCTCTTTGCTGTTTGTCACATTTTTTTTCTTTTTTTGTTAATTTTTGTAATCGCTGTGCTTATCATTTTTCACTTTTATAAACAAAAATAAAAGAAACGATCGTAAATAAGGCAAAGGCAAATTAAATTGAGTCATATCAGTTTTATTTTTCCGTGTATATTAATTTATTTTAATAAACAATTTTCACTCTATGGAGCGTAGTATATTTTAATTATTTATTATTATCAGCTGTAGTTGTATATTTTAATAATTTAAAAAAAAAAATTAAAAAACAATTATTATTTTACAATCACAAAAAAAAACCAAAAAATAGTTGCCAAGTTAATCGTTTTCTAATCTAAGTGAAATCACGATTTTAGTTGATGACTTTTCATATGATTAGGTTGTGATTTTTGTTTACAAAAGCGTGCTCTAATCATTGTAAACAAAAATAATATAACATTTATATAAAGATAGTATGATCTTCGAAAAGGATTTATGATCATACATATATTGAAGATGATCAGTCACATGTTAGCCAGTGATTTTTTTTTACAGAAACGCGTTCACACGGAAGAGGTAATAAAGCTCTGTAAAGTAGGTTTCATACTACTTTTTATTAACGCAACAGGGCTTAGAGACCTGCTCTAAACCCAGGAGGAGGTACAATAGACCCGACTGTGGCAGTATCTCATTCCCTAACAACAAAAGTAATAATAATAAACGTGTTCACAGCATATACGAGTGTTATGAGAAAAATGCTAAACTATTTGTAGAGAAAACAAGTTTATATTAAGAAAAGGAGTTATGATCATATATTAAGAATCATGATAAGTCAGTAATTTTTTTTAAAGAAGCGTGAGACAAATAGTTATTAAAATTAAAATAATACATCACTTGTAGAAAATATAGTTTTATCTTAAAGAAGTATATATGTTCATATATTAAAGATGATCTATACATGAACTTAATCATAATAAACCTGTGCCTGTTTAAGAATGTGTTAAGACAAAAATTTTTTACAATTTGTCTATACTAATTTTTAAAAATTTGTATAGAAATAAAACTATAACTTTAGTTTTATATAAAAAAGTATTAAACATATATTGTTTATAATCATTTATATGGATTTATGATCATATATTAAAGATGATCTATAGATGAAAATGATCATGAGTAGCCAGTAATTTGTTAAAAAAATTGTGTTCCAGTCATTAATGTGTTAAGATGGAAATAATATAAAGTTTGTAGAGAAAGTAGTATAATGTAGTAAATAGTAGAAAGTAGTAAATAGTATAATGAACACTTATGTTTTCTTAAAGGAAACGTGTTCAATTCAAGAATGTAAGAAAAAAATAAATAATGTGATTAAAATAGTTTAAGCCTAAAAAAAGAACTTATAGTCATGTATTAATCATGATCAGTTCTTTGATTGTGGTCTATCATTTTTATTACACAAGAAAATGATCAATGAAATTATAAAGATGAAAATTAGTAGGATTATGAATATGTATTGATTTTGACCAGTCACTTGATTATTAGCCTGACAGAAGTCTGTTCATATTAAAATTATGTTAAGACAAAAACAATATATAGTGTTAGGAAGCAACAGTTTAATTTTAAATAAGGGTTATATCTATATTGAATATGATCACACATAGATATTCTTTACGTCGGCGTTATCTATATAGACTATTATAGTATATAATAATATATAAAAAAAAATAAAAACTAGTCTACAAGCTTTGTTTTTTATTCCCCATTCCACTCATTGAAGTAAATTTGTGACTACGAGCCTTAAAGTGCATACTAGTTATATTTTTATATCTTATATTAGTTATTTAACTTCCCAAAGTTTACATAAAATTAGAATTGATAGGAAAATATTACACGTTAAAAGCAAATGATTGAGTATACCAAAACAAAAATGTGATAAAAGTATAATAGATAGATAAGCACTTCAGCTCAGATTTGAAAAGAAAGGAGTTTAATTTTTTTTATTGAAGATGTTATCTGAACATATCTTCACCAACGCTCAGATAGTATTTGTGAAGAGATATGAGTGCAAAAATTATGTTGTTATTTTTTAATGATTTTTAAAAGTACTTCGAAGCAACGAACACAATTCAAACCATCTGATGTGTCAGGAAGACTAATATGTCAGAGAATCAGGAAGACTGTTATATCAGACAATTTCTTTCTATAGGATATTGCTATTTAAGTAATCACTTCAAAACTGCAGCATATACTGAGAGGATTTGGTGCAATGCGATGCAATAAAAATTAGTAAGACTTTCATGTCGAAAGCTTTAAACAACTCTACTTATAAGATTATTAGTCTATGAAAAATTCGAATTGATTAAAAATCATGCATTAAAAACTCACGAAATAGATTAAATAATATGAAGATTGTACTATAGTTGACTAAAAAAAAGTGAACCTATCAGATAAATTTTAAAGAAACTTGTACGGATTGATATAAGAAGTTTGTATGGAATATTATGATACAAAAATCGTTGATATAATTACATATAAATAATCTTAATTATTAATTATTTTATCTTAGTATTAGGACTTAGTACTGTTTTATATTACATAGTATTAACAAAGAGTATGTTTAGGGTGTTGTGTTTAACTTGATAAATATGCAGCACTATTTGCACTTTTACATACAATATTCATACAAAATCCATACAAAAATATGCAGAAGTTGTTCTATAAGTCAAAGTGTAAACATAGTATTGAACTATATATTATTGTTGTGAACGACAAATAGAAAATCAAAAAATAGTTTCTAGTTAGTTCAATATGGTTGACTTTACTCCACGTCACCTAGTTACCTTTCTACCTATTATTGTTTTTTAACTTTCAGAATAATATTTATAATATTATAACATATAAATGTAATATACATAAGATTTTAATATAGATTGCATAAAAATATGAGTATATATGAAACATGTACTAATATAAAAGTATAAAATAATGGAAGTATAAAATAATGAGATATCAATTACTAACAATTGATTAGTATTTTTTAATAGGTATGATCTCCACTCTACTCTATTAAGAGCAAGATGTTAATTAAGTTTGCAATATGTATTATTAGTAGTATATTTCACTGGAAACACTTTTTAATTATGTTAGTAAAACGCTATTAATATTAAATAATAATTATTTAAATTAATTTACTATTCAATACAATGAATTTAAAAGTATCTTTAATATGTTGGGCCTCAATTTTCCCACACCTGATTTATTAAGAAGCAAAATTGAATATTTGCATTTCTTGTTTTTTGTTGCGAGTTTATTTCTTATTGCCAATTTGGGAAAAACCGTACAAAATCCATTCTCCGAAGCAGTTAAAAGCTTTATGGAGTCGGTATCTACTCACTTTTTCATTGTTGACTTAAAAGTCGAAAAATAAGAGAGAGAGTAACAACCAAAATAAAAAATAAAAACTTTATTTGTAATTCAGATGAATAATTAAGTTTATTATAGATACGAGTATGTTACATATTCTCTTCATATGTGCGCTCCATTAAAAGAGTAACTGAGATACTCTTATATGCGCGATCACAGATACATTTTGAAAGTGCGGAAGAAACGGAATTTGTAATTTAAAGCAACTCAGTTGTAAACTTAAGCGGTTGCACTTGAACATATGCCGATATATGTACTCATATATGGGCACATCAATACAATATATGTACATATATTTCAAAAGAACAGTTAATTAATTAATATTAATTATTGAATAATACATTTCGTTGAAATTTACATGATGTGAAAAGTGCTTACATAAATAAACCATTTAATCAGATACATGTATTTTAAGTTATTCGAAATGACGTGTATATTGCTTTTAAGTCGAATGCTCTATTGTCAAGTAAGATTATAAAAAAATACAATTATTGACAATTTTGTAATGAGAAGTTAATACTTCAATTATATTAATAATTAAAATAATTATAAATTGTTATTAAATAATACATTATCAATATTGTCTTATATTGTATTTATTATTATCTAAAATAAGTCTAAAATAAGAAAAGAAATGTGGGGTGAGAAATCGTAGACTAGATTTCAGAAACTCTACGTCACAGATAGAATTTAAAAATTCTACATCACAGATAGATTTTAAAAATTTCACATCACAGATAGGATTTAAGAATTCTACATCACAGATAAAGTTTAAGAACTCTACGACACAGATAGATTTTAAAAACTCTACATTACAGATATATTTTAAAAACTCTACAATAGCTATTTGTTGTTATTAGGTCTTTTATTAGAACAGGTATAAATCGACTTTAGTTTAAAATACATAGAATAGAGTTCTACTGTAGCGATTTCAATTTCTATCTGTAGTTTATAGTTCTTAAGCTAGAATTCAGAGAGTTCAAAAATTCTATAACTCAGACAGATTTTAGAAACTCTACAATAGCTTTTTGTTGTTATTACGGCTTTAATTACAACAGGAATAATTCGACTTTAGTTTAAAATAGAATCGAGTTCTACTGTGGAGATTTTAAGCTCTATTTGTGATTTATAGTTTTTTTAAACTAAAATTCAGATCTTCTTTAAAATAGAGTCAATTTATACCTGTTCTAATAAAAGCTTAAACTCAATTTTAATAGCAGTTTTAAGGATATCACAGTGGGCAACAGTCGTCTCCGTCTTAAAGTCAAAGTGTTGATATTCCTTTCAATACAAGTCCATTCAACCTAACCTAACCTGTAACCCGTCTGTCAGGAAATAACAATGGGCAATAATTGCCATCGAGCAGAAGTACTGATTTTTTTAGTCATAAACATGCTTTCAATTTAACCTAACTTAACCTAATAAAATTTAACTTTTGCATATTATATAGAGGTCCTCCCTTATAATCTTTTGAAGCTAAAAAACATTTATACTGATCTTTAGTTGTGAAAAAATATAAATACGATTTATTATAATTATTCTTATAAGAAGCTAATCGCTTAACTAATTAATTGCAGATTAATAAGAAGTTTCTTATAAGTTAGGTTTAGAAGTGTTGTGGACTGGTATGACTCTATAGGATAGATTTTGGAAGTTTCTGATTAGGTAGGTTAGTTCGAACATAATCTTATTATTATGTTGAAGCTATTTTAGCCAGTGCACTTGAGCACTTTTACTCTTTCTTAACTCGAGATATTTTTAAAGCCCCTCTTTACGCCTTGACTGGATTATTGTTTATTACTTCATCAGACTAAGCAATAATTGACTTCAGATCTGCATACCTCCCCGAGGAACCTGTAACTATTCTGTAATTTGATAACGCGGTGTTGATAAGTCTGTCCGTTTTCGCAAATAATTTCAGGGCTCTATCCTTATCTATCCTTATGATATTTATGGATGTTAGGACATTAAATTTTATGGATAAGTTAAGAGAGATAAGTTAAGAGAAAGATAAGATAAGATAACTTCTCCTAAACAAATATTAAATTTAGGACTGTTGTTACTAACAGGTGTGATGGAGTATTTTTCGCAAAACTAAATCTTCAGTTTTGGTTCCATTTTACAGTAATACGTTTTTTAGCTTAAGAAATTCTCTAATATTGTACTGTTGATAAGAATTTTTGATAGATTAAATAATAGATATGTCAAGAGACGGCGACTGCTTCCTTATATCTTAGCTACAAATGATAATGTAGATAAGGAATATAACGTTTTTTTATTCATTTATGAGTTCATATATATCATTATAGTATTTTTATGTTTTATGTTTTCTGTTATATATTATATTATTTAGATTGTTATTTTTTACTAAATTAAAAATATATTGCAATCTTGTTTATTTAGTTTAATTTTAATAATTTTTTTATTTCACATTGTATGTTATATTGTGTTCGTTACACAAGTTACTCATACGAGTATAACTTAAATAAAATTATTGTTGAAAACATCATAAGTAATAAAAAAATAATCTATTAAGTTAGCAATTAATCAAGCTATTATTTTAAAAATGATAGGGAAGTGGAAAAATATACAAAAATGATTAATTAAACATTAATATAATATACGAATAAAAGCAAATCTTGTTTTCTTTTTATAATTAAATTTAATCGAGGTGCTGATTTTTACTGTATATTATCTACACTTATATATATAATTTTTTTCATTGTTTAGTTAATTATATAGCAGTAAATATTTTAACGAAATAATTTAATTAAAATATAAAGTGAAAAATGGAAAATTTTTTAAATTAATTTACCTTTCAGAATTGTTGATGCGGAAAACCAAATGCCTCCTCTACTTTATATAGTCGTAGGAAACTAAAAAAAAATATTAATAATTAATTATAAATTTCATTATTATTTTTAAAATTTTAATTAAGATACTTAAAACTATTATAATTATATATTTTTATAATTGCAATATATAAAGTTCTCTCAGTGTAAATAGTAATGGCGTAGACTGAAAATTTTAAGCAGGATTCATAAGAAAAAGTGGGTTAGAGACTTCCTAAAAGAAATATTAAACTAAATATTATTTCTTAGAGAAAAGTGAGCTTATGGGTTAATGTCCATTCTCTGTATAATATGGATCAATACCGCTGGTTACTGATCATGTGTAGGTTTTGACAATCAAGTGGAGCATAAACAGAAGAATTTTAATGTAATGTTCTTTTATTGTGATATTTGCTTAGCAAAATATAGACTTAATCCATTCCGTAGAATTTGGATAACTTAAAAGTCTTTCATCTTTACCGATGAATAATCGGATAAGCTGTCAAAGATATACCTTTGCATTTACAAAGAAAGTGTCTTATGATTTTTTTTCCTACAGGTTTCCACAATTTCTGCAGTGAGGATTAACTGGAATGCGCAGTTTCTCTGCATGGGTCCCTATACCAATGATCAGAAAGAATTGCAGTAAGCCTTGCAGTATTCAGCGGTCTCTTTTGCTGAGTTCAAAGGATCTAGTCTTATTATAGGTGTGCTTTGATAATCGGAAAGTTTTACATGACTTAAGTGCCTACCATTTGCTATTGGCAAGCTGGAGAAAGTAGAGATAAGTACTCCTCTTAATTGAGTCTAGGATAATATAAACCGGTATCGTTAGGAACGTATCCAGGGATACTGGAGCGGACTAAATTGTCAGCATTCTTGTCATTTTTGTGTTCTTATGTCCAGGCACCCATATAAGGATGATGTTAGTCAACCGGATTAGCTTCTCGATTGTTTTTCGGCATCTTTTATTAAGGCAATTTCACGACATGGAATTATTAAATTAAATTTATGACAATGAGGAAGGAAATCCGATTAATCCGATTTATAATAATTTCTTTATAAAATAATTAAAATTTCAGTAATTAAATAAAAACTACATTACATTATTATGCATTAATATATATGTATAAATATAGATATTGGAATAATTTCTGGGAGATTTAAGCTCATCAAGCCTTTCACTTCATGGGTACACGGTAGTATGCACACATAATACAAGTAGTATTACTCAAAGTCCTAGCTTTTTTCGCTAAAGAAAAAAAGGAGAAAATTTCAAAAAAGGAACGATTCCAACCGTGCAGCTGAATAACCCGATGAATTGTAAAGGCAGAAAAAGAGTAGGTATAGTAAAATCTCTCCAACGGTCACTCATCAATAGCCAATCTTTTTGTGTTAAAATAATTATTAAAAATTCTTTGAGATCTTTAAGATGGATGTTACAAGAGTTTACACTCTATGTATGTAGAATATTCTTATAATCAAAATCCATTATTAGTACTAGTACAAGTTTTACTAGTGTACTAGTAAAACAAATTAAAGTCTCAAGTCCTGGGTTTTGCCAAAAAGGTGTGTTATATTTGATTTTAATTAGTAGGGTTACTGTCAACACTTAATAAACTCTAAAAAATTGAACAAATAATTAACCATTGATGGAGTTTTAAAGAAATACATCAAGTACGTTGAAGATAATAAAAGACAACCGACAGAGATTTCCAAATGATACGACTCTTTTTGTACATGTGTATTTCCTCTTATTTGCCAACTTTTACTTAAAAGGCCGTTTAGGTTCAAAACATCGAATTTAATTTAATATTTTTATTTATTTTAAAAGTATATAGATATATTTTCATGAATATATAGTTTTAAATGTAAAATATTTGACTTCAAAAATATGCAAACATTTTTAAACTTTGTTTGCTTAGGTCGTGTTTACTTTCTTTACTTATGAAAGCTTGGATTATGTATACGTAAAATATTTGTTTTTGTACTTCAAATGCAAATGAATTACAAATAATATATATTTATAGAAATATGAAAAATAAGATAGTTCGTGTTTGAATATATACACAAAATTTCTTAGCAATATCTTATTTGCATATCTGAATTTTACAAATGAAAAGTTGAAGTGAGTGTAAGCAATTAGAAAATAATTTATAGTTTGTTTTTTAATTAAAAAATATATTTAAGAATAATTATAATTAACAGGAATAGTATAAATAATAAAGATTCTAGTATATATCTTAAAAATTTTGGAAATAAAATTCGCCTATGTAAGGGCTATTGTTGTATCGTCAAATAACGTGACTGCCTAAGGATTAATTGATGGACTTGATTAAAAGCATTTATTGATTTGCGATGAAGGACTTGACGTAATTGAATTAAGAGAAGATTTTACAAGTCAATTATATCATAAATTATTAAAAAATATGTATTTTAATATATAATACAATATCATTGGATTTACCGATGTACAATATTATTGTATATAATTTTGCAGTTTTAAGAAAGACAGTTATTTTGAGTAACTTACTTTATTCCCCAAGAAGTCAATAAAGTTTAGTTCTTGAGATATTAAACCTTGAAGTTGACAATTTTTATATGAAAATTGAATTTGGATGCGCCTCTGAATGACGTGAGTAGTTTATGTTAGTCTAACTAATAAAAAAAATTTAGGTTTTTAAAATTCTATATCTCGGGAAGTAACTTATATACATAGGCAACCTATAAAGCGTTGTCGAAAAAATTACTCAAAATACTATTTAAATACGTTGTAGAATATCAAAGTATTAAAATATTAGAATTCTAATATTGGAATATTAGAATAACGTCAAATTATGTAAACTTCTTTATAATTTTTTATTGTTAAAGATGTAAATACAACTTTCATGATTATATATCAATTTTATGAGTTAGACGTGTTTGTGTTATAGTAAAAAGAGTATTTTTTAAGAAATGTATTTTCAAACGTACAAAATTACTGTAATTTTTAGTTGCATTGGCATTGTAAACTAAAGCCCACTGAAATGCAAATAAGGGGGTATATATAATACTGTGGATAAACATTTAGCTTATACGCTAGATAAAAACGATGATCCTAGAGCACAGGGATGTGTGCATAGACAATATCAAAAGAACAGACAGGACTCCCCAATTCAAATAAAATCGAATGAACCTGATAAGTCAAAAAACTTGGTTCTTAATTTTCAGTGATGGAAGTTATATCAGGTTAGTGATAATACAGGCCCTAGAGACATTAAATGTTCTACTAGCTGCAGATGTTCAACTAGCACTGATAGATGTGACACACCATTTTCATTTTCTTCTGCAAAGCTACAATCATGACAAAAGTCATTATGGAGTAGATTAAGTTTCATTGCATGTTTCCCTAAAAAGCTTAGCTCTGTCAGCACTTATACCGTTTGTGCTGAATAGGTGAAACAAGTGACTGGTTGTAGTCTGACAATATTCATTTCCCCAGATTTTCGAGTTGGATTCTAATCTAGATCTTTGTAAATGGGATCCCAATATTCAGTTAGTGAATTACAGAATGCAGCTGAAGCACTGAAAGGATTTCGATTATTTTATCAAAAAAATTGTTTACGACCCTTAAGATGGGAGTTTTTCTTGTTGTTGCTC
>NC_051847.1:25107570-25126558 GCF_002237135.1 Teleopsis dalmanni | reverse complement strand
TTGATTCGATGTGACCTAAAGAACAGTAGAGGTATTAGATATAGATATAGATATATAGCGTATAGCTTCAATTGATAACGGAGAAAATCCTTAGAATTCTACTGGGAACATTTATCGTTGCATTATACTAATACATGTATTAAAAGCATCACGGTGTTAAGCTTTAATTGGAATAAATCACATTAAAAAGGACTATGGACTATATACTATGGAAGACATATGGGAGTCAGAGTCCTTCATGTGCATTTCTCTCAAGAGAATAAAACCGCGTTTTATTGCTAGAACAATGGATTGTTAGAGCTTACTGAGTACATTATATTGTTATTTGAGGATATTATTATGTTGAGGCTAGTTGAGTCAGTGCACCTGACTCAACTTTTACTCTCTATTAACTGCAAAGTTTCTTCAAAACCCCTCTTTGAGGATATGTTTGATTTGATTTGAAGAAAGTAATTATAAACAGTAGCTGTAAATAATATATCGGACTACTGCGCGAATATTAATTTAGTGAAATGAGGTTCATTTGTATATTAATTTGTCGTACATATACGAAACGGTTTTCTTTAGTGTAATTTAGAAAATTATGAATTCCATAGATGCACATCTTACGAACTATTTGTGAGCCAATGAATTAGTAAATTGCAAAGAAAAAGAAGCCCATCATCAAAGCCCACTAGCTGCAACCCCTTAAGTAAAAAATAGGTTGAATCTTGTGGCGACAAATTAGAAGCAATTTGAGCATTTTTATGAATATTTAATTTTTCCAACTCAGACTTGTTTTCTCTTTGGTTTTGCACGGATTTACGATTGCATTGTGCAAACAATTTATTGGGCTAAGTAACCGTGCAATTTGTCAATCGCAAAAAGGGGGCCAATCAAATTCACATAATTGGCGCTTCTTTGTAATACGAGTATAATAAAAAAACATCATTTACATTAGAAATTATATATAAAAAATTTAAAAAAAAAAAAAAATATATAACAAAAAAAAAAACTAAATTGCTCTTTTACTGTAAAACGCGCTAATAAAGCATGAAGCCATCCATTCAAATAGTCGAACGCCCCAGAAACTACAACAAACGATAAATCTGTCAATGCGATGATTTAATTTCCTAAATATTTGCCGTCATAAATTTTCAATTTTATATGTCAACAGTTAATAAAAACGGAACGCACTTTAGTGGCGAAGGTAGTAGAGACGGCGCTGAGGTGAAAATTAAAAACACATAAAATTCTCGCTTTCTACAAATTAGAAAAAGATAAACCGACATAAAAAAGATTATATAATCGTCATAAAAATCGAGTGTAACATAGACAAAGACATGGTCAACGCCCGAAAACCGCAAGAAGACCTACCACCGCTTCTCCATAGTCGCTTCTTTTTATGTAACCAACTATTCCTCCTCGGCTAACCATAAATCCCTTTGCTCTTTGTTCAAACATAAAGTCAAATATTGGGTAAAATTACACAAGAGACCATCAACCATCAACCATAAACATGAAATAATAATTCCATTGTCCTGCGAGTGCATCCTTTATGAGTTTACAGCCTTTTTGTTCGTTTTGTTTTATTTTACAATGGAACTCACACTTGTAGGAGTTTTTGAACAAAAAACATTAGAATTGGTTTTAATCGCAACAGTTCAGAATTAAAATGTGACTACAAAGGGAGATGAAGAGACTTTAAAGTAAATATTTTTATGAAATAAATAAAAACTTCTTCAATACTTCATTTATTATAACTAATAAAGTGTGGGCTATGTATACTATATATTAATATATAAACACTATATAGATTGATTGCTAACTCAATGATAAATGGACAGAATTGAATTTATACTTATGATTAATGCTATATCTCGACATAAGGGACTACGTATTCCACTATCATAATACTTTCTGAAAAAAGGATATTCTTTGAGGTCCACGAAGCATTTACTAGTTGCACATATTATATCTGAGTTTGATCAGAATTTTCTTCCAGCGCACCATTTTTGCAAATTTGGGAATATATAAAAAAATTGTGACCCGAATCTGATGGATATTATGAATATCATATGATGAATCCGATGGATACCAGCGTAATAATCCTCAACAAATTATATATACACTAATGCAGACTAGACGGTAATCTTACAGTATAGTGTCAAGAATATATGATGGATTTATAAAACTTCCCAATTAAACTTTCTCCATTATTTCCATGGTATAAAAGATATGTATATATTAAAGTTGGTACCGTGATAAGTGCGAATACAAATCAGATAAAAGTCTTACAGTGTAGTATCAATAATATACGATGGATTAATAAAACTTACTAGTTAAACTCCTTTAATTTTTAGCATAAGATACCCGAGAGTTGCCACAGTGACAGGTGTGAAAATAAAGCAGATGTCATGATGAATTCATAAAACTTTTCAGTTCTCTTCACTTCTTCCATTTTTAATATGGCATTAATGTTGTCTATTGTGTATCATTGCCACTGTGGTAAGTAGCATATTTCTTCCATTATCCTTGCATTTTCAATTTCATTCTTTAACCGAAATAACTGGTAATAGAAACAAGTATTAATCTTCCAAGTTCAAGAAATGAATGTTTGCTTTCCTTGGAGTCAATACGCGCCTTGTCACCATTCGTAGAGCACTATCCTTTTATTAAAAAGGACTAATTTTGTATAACAGTCTTGTAAGTAAGTAAACCGTAAAAATTGGTCCATTTCATTGATTCGCAAAACCAAAGTCTGCACACAAAATTTTTAACTTCTCACTGTATTCATAAGGCACCCAAACCTTAGGAGCATTTTTCGAAATGTCATTCATTTTTGCTATGAAAAAACTTTTAATATAAAAACCAATCCCATTAAAATATCAATAATCACGAAAAAATGATATTTGTCAAAGAAAACAGAGAACCACTATTGCACTTCAAAGTCAATCGAAATCAAAATGCCGAATACTTTTTGCCCAACCCAATATGAAAATAAATTTTTCAAAAAACTTATTAATAGTGTATTTCTTTTCTGCTTTGGTGTATATTACTAAAACTAAACTTAAACTAGTTTCTTAAAATATTATTTTTTCAAGCATATGCCAACATATATTCCTACGCTTCTTTTAATCCTTATATCTGATGTTTACAATCATAAATATAAATTGAAATATTGATCTGTAACTGACGATGTAATAACTACAAACATCCGTCACATCATCAATCACTACAACATTTTAACACTTCACAAGAACGCAGCGTGCCATGAGTGCAAAATATTCGTTAGGATCACGGCTATATGGTATACCCTCCGAACAAATCCATACAAATCCAAAAAATGAAATTAAAAAAGGATTACCAAACTCTTTACAAGAATTTCAACACTTTCCAAGTGAGTTGCTGAAGACTGCATCAATTTTACTGGAAATTATTTTCTTCTTTAAACATAAACAGCGTGAAATTCACCTCACACGAGGCCTTTGGTTGCCACACTTCTTCAATTTAATGCATTTCACTTCAAATCAAAACAAAAAATGAAATCATGAATAATTACTCCCGCATGATTCAGCTAAATCGGAGACTAAATTAATTTTAAACACTGGCTTGAAAGCGGAAATATTTTTACACTTACGTTAAAGTCGAACTCAACAAAGTAACAAAATTATATGGAATTGTTACAGAATCAAATGGCGCCAAAAGATATTTTATTTTATTTGCTTACAAAAAAAAAAAATAATTTTTAAATTTTCAAAAAAGCATGAAAGAATTTTGAACTATATGTGTATAGGGTTCTCATAACTCCACTTTTAATTTAAGTTATATTCCTACATTTTATTTCATTATATAGAAAACTACTATTCATAATGTCTCAAATTTATGTAGGAAAATAGTTTTGAAGTGTATCAAAATGCTTCTCTGCACATATTATCACTCCCAGTCTTCCTGTGGCAACACTGTTCTCAATTGGTCTCTCCATGTTGTTACATAGCAACTTCAGATTTCGTTATATGGCTCCTAGTCTAAGTCATCCTTGCGATTATTTCGTTATATCTG
The DNA here is from genome assembly GCF_002237135.1 of Teleopsis dalmanni. NCBI lineage: Eukaryota > Metazoa > Arthropoda > Insecta > Diptera > Diopsidae > Teleopsis > Teleopsis dalmanni. The sequence goes on along the minus strand of NC_051847.1, from coordinate 25,122,517 downwards.
TAATGCTTTGTTACTTTCCTTGGGTGTCCGTCCAAAATTTAACTATAGTTTCGGTTATTTGCTTAGATCTGTAATGCTTTTCTGGGCAGTGTCCTAACCTATACTACATTTTATTTTATTTGGTTAGATTTGTAATGATTTGTCGTTGTCTTAAGAACCAAGATTTTTAAGATCCATGACGCTCTCTGAGTTTCTTGAGATCACTGCCGGCCACATTTTCGCTTATTTGCTTACATTGCTGACGCTGTCTCCATATCCCAGAATCACTTAAATGTCTTAACTTAAATTATATTTTGGTAATTTACTTCGATCTTTCTAGCTTTCTCTAGATCACTATCCTAACTTAAACGACATTTTCAATTACTTGCATAGATCTATAAGGCTTTCAAATATAAACTAGATCTTCAGTTATTTACTTAGATCTACGAAGCTCTCTCACTTTCTCTGGATCACTATCCTAACTTAAACGACATTTTCAATTACTTGCATAGATCTATAAGGCTTTCTAACATAAACTAGATCTTCAGTTCAGTTTCTCAGTTTCTCGAGATCACTGTCGTAACCTAAAACATATTTTCGTTTATTTGCGCAGATCAGTTATACTCTCTCTATATTTGAGGATCACTGTCCTAACTTAAATTAGGTTAGGTTTGTTTGTGCCGGCGATCACAGGGGGATCCACTTAGGCTCACAGATCCATTGTGCTACCGTATTACTGAAAATCCAAGGGCTTAAATTACGTTTCGTCAATTTATTTAGATCTTTTGCATTCTCTCCGAATCACTATTCCACACTTAACTTCGATGCTCTCTCACTTTCTCTGGATCACTGCCCTAATGTGTACTATATTTTTGATTATTTGCTTAGTTCTGTGATACTTGTTACAATGCATTATGTCTTGGGTTATTCAACTTAAACTGTTTTTAATTGATACATAATTTACTGCTAACAACGTTTTTGAAATATTCAGAGTAAATTACGTTAATGACTTTCCCAATGAAACCAAACACAATTCAACACTTTAATTTATCGCTTTTAAATTAATCATTGTTTATTGTGTGCATAGAAAGATAGCGAAATATTATTAAAATTAATACTTTTTAATTTAATGTGATTAAAACTGAAATCAATCAATAAAAGTAACACCTCAACTGCCTCTACTACCTTAACTGCCTCAATCTAGACGCTCCATTATCAATGCCGCCGATCCGAGCCACTCAAAGCCGCAACATAATTTATTTCCTCACATAAATTCGCCATAAAATATTGTTTGGAAATCATATAAAATATCGTAAAATATTAATTAAAAATGAGTTTATGTTAATTTTCTAAACTGCCACTGTTTATTAATGTAATTAAATAATTTTGTTAGCATTGTTGTTGTTGTTATTGTTATTGTTATTGTTGTGGTTGTTGCAATTATTACGCGCGCCATTATTATTAAAAGCTTAGGAGTCGGCATTTGTCATAACAGCAAATTAGGCTGTCAACGTGAATAAATAAAATTGAAAAATTAAAAACTGAAAATTAAAAACTGAAAACTGAAAAATTGAAAAATTGTTATAAATTAAATTTCAAATTGAAATAAAACCGCAAATTCATTGAGATGCGCTAAAAACTATTTGAGACATTTGTGAGCTACGCAAATTAATAATAATTAAATACGCGATAATTAATCACGGCGTTTAGTGAGTTTACCTGTGAGAATTCGGAAAGTGTGAGAAATTAATTAAATTAATTTAAATCTTAAATTAAAATTATATTTTGTTTTTAATAAAAAGCAATTTTAGGTCAATAATATTATATTGTTGAATGCACTGAATATATATAGACATATTAGTTCCTGTAGATCCTATTAGGAGCAAAGCGCCACCTTGGTGAATGGTATAAGTCTCCAGAAAGCCTGACTTCAAACGACATTTTCTACTGAGGTATGAACAAATATTTTAGATTGAAAATTAGACCAATTGTACCCTCCATCCGCACTGCTTATATTGTTGATGTTGATGTTCTGGTGTTCTGGAACTTCAAATCTAAAAAAATATTGAAATATTGAATATTGTTGTGAATTTGCTAATTGCGCAATATGCCGATGAGCTAAGAGAGAAGTTGAACCAACAATTAAAATTTACGATATTCAAGAAATAAGAGAAATTAACAATTGTAGCCACGGTTGCCACTTATGGTACTTTAGTATCAAAATTGGTACTTTTTTTTTCGTTTGGTACTCATGTTCAAAAAATGGTACATTTTTGACGACCCAACTTTATTGTGGATATTTCCAATTAATTTTTTTTATAAATGCAACTTTACACTATTTTATATTTTGTTCATTTATAACACTATGAAAAACACAAAACGAAAAAATAAGGAGGTCCAAAAAAATGTTGGACCTTTTTTTACAGAAATGGTACCTTTTTAAACCAATTTTGGTACAGGAAAAAATTTTCAAGTGACAACCGTGATTGTAGCCTCAATTCGCACTGCTTATATTGCTCTCTCCAACTCCTATTGCTTGGGTTGGAGAGAGCAACTCCACATCTAATGAAAGTAAATGAAAAACCTACTTAAATTTAAGATTTAACCCTTGCCAAATGACAAAAGGCATTTTAAATAATAATAGTCAATATAAATTATATTAAAATAAATTTTTAATAAAGAAAATTATTGTTTAAAAAACTAGAGCAAAATATCAGAACCAAGTTATGATTAAATCACATATTGCTACATCCAAAAATTTTTCAAATATTTCTCTCGCAAACGTAACGAAGATTATAAACGTAAGAATACCCATAAACTGGAAAACAACCGCTATATTAATATTTTCGAAGCCAGAGAGTACTCTGCTTTTCGTTAAAACAGGTGCTCTTTGCTGTATGGTTGTCTCGGTTCTACCATAATTAGGAAGCTAAGTCCACTCGTAAGGACCTACAGTAATTTCAAAACAACACCCTATAGAAAAAACATCAAATACCTTGGTATGTCGAAAATTCTGATATTCATATAGGTAGGTCTTGCTATTGAAACCATCTCCAAGTATATAAAGTTTAGCGCATCTGAACTATTCAACAATTTATATGTAAGTCACCCCAACAATTCTTGGCTCCACATTAAAGAATTCAATCGTGTCACAATGGCAATTGATTGCCAAATATAGGGACAACCTAGGGGAATATAAAAATGTGCCAATTGCTATTAAATCCATTAAATCACAATTTGCAATGGAAATATTTGAGCTAAGTTGAGCATTTACTGCTTTCGTAAGTTTAAGGAAATTCAACTTAACTGAGAAACTCGTCTGCGATATAATGTGATTGTGACATGAATGTGAGTTAATTAATTTAATAAATAATGCTGTAGATTTTTACCTATATACTTTTTGACTTTATACTGCATAATCTTTTTGTCTTTTAAAAAATCTAAATTCTTACTTACTCATCATTGTGGTATAAATACACAAATAGCGCTAAATTGCAATAAACTATATAAACTAGACTTTATAGTCATTGATATAATAACACTTATTATTTGCGACCGTGCACTATATCAGGATATATCTGAAGATTCCACATATCAGGGGCGCTAATGTCATGGTTGGGACATTGACGCATTAGCTTTAAAATTTAGTTTATGCTGAATTTTTATATCTTTGTCACTATCAATATATCTGGCAACATTTTGTAAAACGATCAACCAACAGGACAGGATACTGGAAGACTTTGAGATGACGATCTTTTCTCAATAGCGTAGATTTATAAATTACCTGAACTTTATGAAGCTATCGGAAGGATACAATGTATTTGTATTAATAAATAAAATAAGATAAACTACTATAACATAGCAACCACTCAGTTGTAAACGAGATGTCTATTATAAATCTATGAAAGACGTGAAACACGTAGACATTATTCAAAAATCCAATAGATGAAGTCAACTTTCAAACAAACTGACATATACTAAATATTTATCTGCATGCCTTTTACTGTTAGCAATACTTAATACTAACTAAATAAGATTTATTAAGGATCAATAATTCATATTTATATTAACTCGATAACTACTGAAACTTCCGATATCATCAAAACCAGTAGTCTCTTAAGTATTGAGTAGAGATAAAAATCTTGTTTAAGCAATTGATGTCAAGTGACATCATGAACTCATAGGGTTACACTGAAGTGTAGCGCAATGACTTGTCTACTCTACCAGCAACAATTAAAACCTTTTATTAAGACGTTATGTATGCAATGTATGCAATAATTAGCGTTGGTCATTACAAGAGCGCGCACTTCGACATGAGTACATGAATCCTCTGGAAAGACAAGCTGAAATCGGTTCCGATGTCGGCAGCTAACAAGCAACAAAGCCGCAAAGCCGCAAAGGCGCAAAGAGCTGCGCTTATATTTCGCTAATTACTCGTGTGAATTATAATAAATAAACGCATAAGTTTCCATCTGACAGTGGTGTAAGAGACCGAATGAGTAATTAGCATTAAAATTATTGTAAGCCTGTAATTTTTATTAATTTTTTATAGGATTGTAATCAGAAGAATTAAAATTGATAAACAAACAAAAAGATTTAATGATGTGATGGACAAAATAAACAATTTTAAGCACTGCTCCGGACGTAAGTGACTAACAAAAATGGTTTGAGTATGGGATGAGTAAACTGACTGACTTACCTACTGGCCATTAGAATTAAGCATTTATGTTGGGTTAATTACTACTAACTCAACTCACTTGGACATATCAGAATCTATGCTCGTTAATTATGTGCACTTCTGGCCGCTGAAACAAACTGAAGACAAAAAGTTTTGCGTTTAAAAATGCGATGTCACTCATCATTGTTTGTGGTTATGGGGCCTGCAACAACTCTGCTTTTGAGCCAACTTAGTTGTGGGCTAAATTAATGGATGCACTGCTGCTCACAAGCGGACATATGAGTAGGTGCAATAACGAAACTCTTTTATTGCAGGAAAGCTGAGTGTTTGCAAAAATTAATTGAAAAGCGACATAATTAATTACAATTTATATGCCACTTGCCCATGGAAATTGCTAAGAAATGAAAACGTGTAATTGATTAATTCCAGTGCATAAATAGTGCATTTCATATGCGAGTGACTTTAATTGCCTGGATACACAATTTAAATAGAATATTATTATGAAATGAATATGTCTTCTTACGAGAATAAAACTATGCGACATAAATGCGTGAACAGAGCTGAATAAGTTAGTGATAGTAGATACCTGTAGCAGCCCGAGACACGTCACACTTAATCCTAAGTTTATGATACTTTAGTTTTAAGGCATGCTAAAGATGCTTTCATCTTCAACTGAGAAACCATTGTACTCATGGCAGTAACATGTGTAATATCGTCAAATGCCTATCCTGTTGATATCTGAAACACTTGCGGAAAAGAAATCCTAAACTGGATAAGGACTCAGCAGATAAATTGTATTTTAAGTATTTAAATCGGATATACACTTGTGAAAATGAAACTCTAAACTAATTGTACGTCACTTATCCACATAATTTATATTTTCATATTTTTCTTCTGATCAGTAGCTAGAGTCCAGAGTTTTCTAACGTTTTTAACTATCATAAACGCTAAACACCACGATGCGCTTAATACACGAATTGTATAATGCGCCGATAAAAGCTCCTATTGGAATATTCTAAGAAATTTCGTAGGTACCAGCCAAAGCAATGTGTTTGGGTATCGTTTCCTCTATGATAGAGAGTGAGATCTATCTTACACTTCCTATAGTTGAAGTTCGAAAGAGCAATTCCACATCTAATGAAAGTAAATGAACTGATTACCTGCTTAAATTTGATATTTAACCCTCTCTACCATGATACTTGCATTAAAGGAACTAACCTCAATTAGTCAGATCAGCCATAGTTGTAACCCCTGGTCTCAGTGATACTAGATTCATGCCTCCTTCTACACCCTTCCTGCAAGGGTGGAGAGATAAACAGTAGATCACTTATAATTTATCTACTGATATCTGATAGTCTGTTATGGAAGGGGAACTCTAGACTGGTTTAGTAGATAACAGACCTTTTTATCTTCATCCTCTAATCCATAAGTAAGACAGTAGTCGTTGAGCGTAGCCTATGGCACTTTCAAATTATTTCTTAAACGAATCATTTCCGGCGATAAAAAATAAGTTATATATGAGAATATCAAACGCAAGTGATCATGGTCAAACCCCAACCTCCACCAATGGCTTCAAAGCCTGAATTAACAAAACCTACTACTCACAACTTAAGAGATAATAACGGAAAACCGACTAGAATAGAATAGAAATTAAATACACATCGTAAGGTCACACACGTCTTTGTCGGGATCTGAACAAATTAACGGAATTCGGTTGGAAAGTTTCGATGGATCTAACATATAACCCAGATCTTGTACCATCTGAGCATCAATTATTTTGCTCTGTACAAAACTCTCTTGGTAAAAAAGACTTTACATTATTTGGTAAAGTCTTTCGCCGATAAACCACGCAAGTTTTACACCAATAGAATTATTTATTTTAAATAATAATGGTCAATATAAATTATATTAAAATAAATTTTTAATAAAAAAAATTATTGTTTAAAAAACTACAAAAAAACGATAAATACTTTTTATATCACCCAATAGTTTCTTATGACAGATGACATCACTCATGGACGGGATTGTTGTGTAGCAAAATAATATATATAAGTCTGGTACATTAATCAAGTGAACATTTTGTTTGTGCAAAAGTATAAAGTCATAAAAAATGAAATACTTTGTAGAACATAGTCACGAAGTGATCGAGTAAGAAACAAATCCATCACATTCGAATGACTGCACTTATGATCCTGCGTAAGCATACAGACAATAACGCCCTCAAGACCCATTGGAAGCAACAGTTCCTGTCATTTGATTTTAATTAAACAAAAATTTTGTGAAATAAACAAATTTCGGCTGTGGTGCAATTTTCAAATATTTCTGTATTTTTTTTTTTTTTTTGTTTTGTATTTTCACAGCCGGCACTTGTTGCACTAATTTTGGCATGTGCAACAAAGGCAAGAAAGGCAACAAATCTAAATGAAATACAAGTCAAGTGTTAAAAATTGCTGCCTCATGCAGTGTCGTCCAGTCAGCCCAGTCATGTACAAAGTGTGACTAAAAGGATTTTACTGAAGGAGACTTGGACATGAAAGTATACATACTCTATATTATATGAATTTATAAATTCACAGCTTAAATTAGAATCAAAAAAATTTTACTTTCAATACATAGCATAATTAAAATTAATAAAGTATTTTTTTTAATAAATAAATCAATCAATCTATATTTTAATATAAATTATTTTTACCACACAATCATAATTTTTTATTAATTACTTACTACTTATACTACTTTTTATTGATGGAACAGGGCTTAGAGACCTACTCTAAACTCAGAAGGGAGCAATGCTACATCCCTTAACAATAATAATAATCATAATATTTTCGATTATATCAATTTTAATTTAAGTATAGGTATAGGTATAGGTATAAATAAAAGAAGCCAAAAAATTAATAGGAAAATTTTTTTTAACAGTAGTGAATTTCATTAAAATTTTTAATTTTTAATAAAAATAAACATTTTTAAAAAATAGACTTTAAAAATCATATTGAATATAAAAAATTAATATTTTTATTTTAAAAATAAATAAATAAAAATAATATTTTTTCATTTGCATGCACAAAACTTTATTTTTTTTCTACTAAATAATGTTTATGCCAAATTATCGTAAGTTTAAACGATAGCATATTTTAATATATAATATAATTAGAATTAATTTTATTAAAGCGCCAAATCACACTTTAAAAGACAATCATTTAAATTTTTAACATTTTATGCAGTCTTTGTGAAATGTGAGCTGTACTGTTTCGACTGCCATCTTATGTGCAAATGTAGAAAAATTGAATTTCTTACTGCCAGTATTTCTGGTCCATGGTATGGTCAGGGTTTATGTCTATGATAAGTGTAGAACCCCGTTTTTGCTTTGCTGATCGAAGTGCACCAAGCGATGACTAAAATGTGCTAAATGTAGATAATGCAGGACTTTCTGTAATTTCAAACGCGCACACCATGCGGTGACTATGAGAATGTCTTTTTTTAATACGATATGCGGTTAAGTCCGTATTATTATAAACACGTTGAAATTCATTTAAATTTTCTTGAACAGAAAGAATTTGACAAATATTAAATTTACGCTACATTTTTCAGAGAAAAATTTTAATTCGGATCGCGAAAACTTTTCAGTTCCTTATTACTTTTCAATGAATTTTAACATTTTTATGATATATTCATTATTTTTTTATATTCGGTTATATGTCATTCAGCTAAGCGTACGGTCTTCTTCATGTGATTTTAGTTTGTATATAAACCACTTAAATTTCATTTTTGAGACAGTTACAGAAGACCGTATTAGAAGTAAGAAATATTGTGTTTGAGCTTTCAATTATTACGATCTTTGCACAACGCAGGATTTTTCTATAAATTTGCCGAAAAATGCCGCGTAAATTGAATGTTTTCAGCAAAAGGATTACATATTATATATTTTCTTAATATAGATAATATAATATACTAAACGATCTCTACTAAAGAAATTATTGATGGTAATTCCTGTCTGTAGCTAGAAATTTTAATTGGGGTGGCTTTCAGATAAAATATTTGAACGACTAACTTTTGTTTACCATTTAGTCATGTCCTGTTGCATTAAAATTAAATAGACATATATATACACATAGTCCTTTAATTAATTTAGGCTTCAACCTCTCAAATCCCTTCCTTCCTTTTCTACGTTTCTGATAAGTTCTCTCAGATATAACACTCATAATGAAAGACTCTATAAATGTGTATATAGAACAGCAATAGCCGCAGCAAAATACAAAACTATACAGAAATAAGCCAGTAATATTTATAATATAATGAAAAGTAATTAACTTGCATTCACATTTTTTTTATTTCCACATAATTTAATAGCAAATTACATATACAATTACATATATTTTTTTAATGTTTTTACATTTGCCTTTGAAAACAATTGACTAGATGTACTCTACTTGCATAAAAGTATATGCATTTTATACCATTAAATGCTAAGTATTTACCAAATACATATATTTTAAAAGATATAGATTATAATCATTATTAATCTAAAAAAACATTTTATCTACTTTAAATGATTATAACGCAAAATATCGCGATCAAAAACACCACTGCCACCTCGATTGTACAGCATGTAGTCATCGTTGACGTTATTAGTATTGCTCAATAGAGGAATATAACTGCCAATACTTAAATCTTGCTTCAGACGCTGATCTGGCCGACGACCCAATGAGAAAACCTTCTCATACAGATCCATGTCAAATTGTAAGGCACGATCGAAATCCTTCCAGTGTACAAATTTCACGTTATCGCTAGGTATTGCATCCTTGTCAATTAGTTCAATCAAAGTATTCGAATTGACCGGTTGCACCACACTGTACTCCCGGTCTGCAGCCGCCACAGCTGCTGGATTTAACAGCATACGTTTATTAAGAATTGGCAAATCATTACTGAACCAAGCAATGAGATCGTTTAAGTCACTCTAAGAAATAAAAATAAATTATTTTGGACTTCCATTTAGTCCGTTGTTATCTGGTGTCATTGGCTTACTTTGCTTGTTGTTGTTGCGGCACGACCTATACGTGGAATACTTTTCATATTCTTAAAAAAGGAACTCTCAAATTCTTTATCTGACCGTCGTCCTAAGCGTGGTATATTCTTTGAAATGGTTTTTAAGAAAAATCCAGGACTGTCATCGCCATAACCACGACTAATGAGGAATGAAAGCAAAACTGTTAGCCACACAAATGTGAAGCGGAATGAAGTCATTTTATTGTTCAAATATTTTCGTAAATCTCAACCAAAAATTTAGAATTTAAAGCTCATCTTCTGGAGTTTGGCAATCAACTGAATCCATCAACTTCGTTGTATCATTTTATATCATTTTTAATCGCTGCTCGCTTCTTACCAGCAGTTTGGGATTAAAATGGTTAGGGTAAGTTTATGTGGGCACAACTCTTGATAAGCAAATAATTTGCATTATCGATTTTTAAAAGGTGTTGAAATAAAGTTATTTAACCTATTTAGTTTTCATTTCTTTCGTTTAATTTTTTTTTTAACTCAATAGCATATTGTATTTTTTGTTTCTTTTATAAAAAATATCCAACATTTTTGATAGAAATGTACTACTTCTACTTTTCTAATCCATAAAATAAACGATAAGGAATGTAATTTATATGTGATGATGGATCAAAGAGATGATAAAAAATTAGTTACTTTAAATAAAACTGTGGGTAGTCTATAGCTTCATAAAATGTTCTTCAATATCGTCTAATTCAGATATGACTTTTGAATATATTATCTAAACTAACAACTAAATCCTTAACTGAATAGCTGAAGGATGATCAATTGGAGAGAGATGAAATTAAAAAATAGATATGCAACGTTAACTCTTAAGGGTAGGGGAAATATGACTCTTTTAAAAAAATTCCTCTTCTAATTAGACACGTCAAGTTATCTCTTAAGGGTTAGGTAAAGGTGACTGTTCCAGTCGAGCTCAAAGAGGAATTAAGTTATTATATAGGTATTAAAGAAGGATGATTGATCCATCCAAAGTCAGAAAGTGGATTTAAAGAAAGATGACCACACCAGCCAATTAGAAAAATTAATATGCACCGTTGTATTAAGAGTTAGAAAAAGATGACTGGTCTTTCCTAAATCAAAGAAAGTACATGCTTAAAATTATGTGTTAAGAGAGATGACTATTCTAGACCAATTAGAAAAATAGATACGCCACGTTATCTCTTCCGGGAGTAAGGAGAAACATTCCCATAGGGGTTAGAAAAAAATAACAGTTTCAATCAAAGTCAAAAAACAAATACGAAGCGTTATCTGTTAGAGGTGAGGAAAATATTACTGTCCCAGCCAAAATCAAAAAGTAAGTTAAGTTATACCTTAAAGGTATAAAGGAGTTAAGACGACAACTAAAGAAATAGTTAATTCAACAGCAAACTATGGTAAGAATATAACTACATAAAGAGCACGCTATGGCTTGGGCACTTAAACCAACTAAAGCATACAGCAATAAAATAATATTACAATATTCATAATATTGAAAGCAAACACCTAAATATTTATAACAATAATTAGTAAAAATGTATTCAAACGAATAATTAAATCAATAATTAAACTAGAAATTAAATTAATAATTAAATTACAAATTAAATTAATAATTAAATTAGAAATTAAAATAATAATTATATCAATAATGAAATTAATAATTAAATAAATAATAATAATAAAAACTCATTAACTTAAGTAAAAACTAAATTAAAGAACTTTGCGCCCATTGCGAAACTTCTGTTGGCAGCGCTTGATATTTTTGTACCGCTTGATTTATTTGTCCATATGTAAGTGCAACCTGATGCATTTCAGTTTCTTTGACCACTTTATTGCTGTTAGAGCCCGTAACTGGTAAGATTAACTCAATATTCCGTAGATATTCAAATGACTTCAAAATGACACCACGTTCAATGCCTTGCATTGTTGATGATACCTTAGCGAATTTTGAAAATCTTTGAAAAATTATTTCGAAATTGAACGGATCACGATCATATATTTCTGAATGATGTTTAATTGCTATAATGAGACACAATTCCAGCACATTCAATCCCAAAAGCATTTCAACTTTGTGATCCAATTCATACAACGTCACCAAGTCTTTTACTTGTTCCACCGTGAGCTGTGGATGCGTATCCACATCCAGCTGCATTACAAGTCTAAAAATGTAATTTTTTAGAAAAGCCTCTGTAACGTCATAATCAAACAATCTTTGTAACAACTGCACAACGTTATTATCGCAGATTAATTTACTGATTTGTGTATTCCATTTTCTAGTAAATTTTGAACTAAACTTATACAAAGCAGGATTAAAGTGATTGTATTGAAAAGTGATTTCATCTGATTCAAGTAGCTCTAAATTTTTAACTCGCGCTTTGTACTCAATTATCTCTGACTCACTTGGTATGCTTAAAAGCTCTTGGAATACTGTAACGTACTCTTCAAATTTATCAGCTTCAGGATATAAAAAAATCTGTCTAAAATATATATATTTAAATATATTTTATTAAATATTGTTGTATTTAAGTTGACTAACCTATGTGAAAAACGCGATTTTACACGTTTTTCTAATAACTCGACAACGTCTAAACGTCGTGTTATGCCCAACACACAAATGGGCGCCTGTGCCGATTGTGAAACATCAAATAAATTATATAAAAGCGTTTGATTGTGGTGGGTACAAAACAAATCGAACTGCTCCAATATAAATATTACACTTTTCGACGATTTATTGCCAGATTTAAGTGATGCTAATAGAAAGGCTAAATTTTCTGCAAAGGAGCCAAAAACTTTTCCATCAACTGCATTTTCTAATTTCATTTGTGTCGTTGCTGATTTCAGTGCCAGACGATCATCCGTATGTATGCCACCATCCAACACAACAATAAGTGTATTTGTTAAAAAATCTTTATTCGACAACAAATCTGTTATAACAGCATTAACAAGCTGTAGAAAGGAAAAGGTTTTTTATTTACTAGCACAACATTACTTTTATTAATTCAAATTTATGTTGTTTTCTTACTGTAGTTTTGCCTGATCCTTCTGGACCAATTAGTAACATCGAGTTAGACTCGCCATATTCTGCAGTACGTTGCAGTAATGTGCGTATGTTGTTCCGCTCATTTTCATGTCCTCGAAATGTGGTATAATCTCTTTGCAATCGTTCCTTTAGAAAACGTCGTAAATGATTTATTTCATGACTTTCTGTCGACATTTTTGAAGAGCACGAATTGTTTACATTTATTTAATTGCCGGCTGCTTGCCTATGGCGCAAAAACATTAGTGCTACCAAATTTATTAATAATTTAAACTCCACACAGGGTTGCATTAAATATGAAATTAACAAATTTATTTATACCTTGTTTTAAAGGAATTCGTTAATTGTCGTGTATATAAGTAGCAGACATTTTACTGAAGGTAGTACGCAAAGAAGATATAGAAAAGAAACTGAGAGGAAATTTTGAATCGTTGTGCTTCTTTGTGTAATATCACCAAAAAATCTCTTAACGCATTTTTAACGTCAAAGAACCAAAACACACAACAAAATTTCTCGGAAAGTGTCTTTATTTTAATAAACATTATGGTGAGTAGGAACCGTGTGTGCAAAATAACAAGACCGGATGGGGGAAATTATCACGTACCCTTGTGTAGCATTAAGCTTTTTGTTTTTGTACTGCATGATATTATCACCTCATTACCAAAAATTTGAATATTATTTGAATTATCAAGAAAGTTTTATACCCTTAATTCTTAATACTCTTAATTTCTTATCTTTATCTTTTTTGGTAGTATGTGTTCGACAACATCAAATTAATCATTACCATTTTTCCAGAAATAAATTAAACGTATGTGACAATAATATTAACGTGGTCTACACTATCTCCTCAGAATTTAATTTATTACAGTTCAGAAAAAAAAATTATATAACCACGAACAAAACCAAAAAACTCATCCAGAGCCTAGTCTGAGTGCAGCCTTGCTCTCCTGCTATCTTCTTCTCCAATAATAATTTTTTCCAGTGTACTGTTTATTTCGTTCCTTGAATTAATCTACCTTGCTGTGGGTTTCACCCATTCATTTGCCCAGATCATAGGAAATGATTTTGTCACTCCTTCGAGGTAAGTTTAGTGGGTTCAAATATCACACAACGACTTCTATTGCTTTCCACTTATCGTAAAAAGAAAAACAAATTCTGTTTTAATCTGATCTGATCTAGTTATAGAACCACTTCGTATATAACTGATGGAAATACTAATTCTTGGGCATGGAATTGATATTGTGGTTACAGAATTTTATATTTTTTGAAAATCTAAAATACTTCGGTGCTCGAGATATCGTTTTTTAAAGTTGTGAACTTTACACAATAATTTGCCAAATGATATCAGTTATTATATGATCCCATTAATTAGTTAATAGATTTAAAAGTAATATATAATCGCATCCTGCCTGGCTTGATATGTAGGGCCGTACCATACTAATCTCAAGGTGTTTTTATATATAATTTTAATTGCTGGAAAAAGGCTAATGTGAAAACTCTAAGGTTTAAAACATAACTGATTAAATTTGATTGATTTGTATCTACTAATTCCTTCAGTTTTAGCTAAACTATTGTGTCATATAGGTAAAACTTAACATAATGGTGGAGTTAAAAACGTACGTTATACTTTTCTACCACATTTTAAGTTAGAATTAACAAACAGATATATAAAGACTAAGTCATAAATTACGCTTCAACTCATTTCACTCAAACAAAAAACATATTGAATGTTATTTTAGAACTCTTAACGATCGAATAATTAAATTCAGTCATTATAAATACGTGATATATGCTGCATGCTATAATCTTCACCTCACATTATTCACCCAGCTCAATTTTTCATCGACCTACTCAATAATATGAGGTGCAAGTCCCCGCAATTGCTGACAGTTTATCTGGACGACTTCATCCGCGTTTTTCTTGTAACTCTATAATCAAGTCTCATACTGTAACTTTTGATGCTTTTCACATACTAAAAAAAGAAAAAACAGATAAGATAAAATATTTAATAAATTTTTACAATAAAATGCAACACTGCGTATGTAAAAATTTTGCAAAATAATTAAGACTTTATTTTAAATAAAAATGTAGAAAATAGAAAATATAGCAATAGATATCATATTTTTTTGTTTTTAATAAATTATAAACATAAAATACTTCAGTAGATAGAAGACATTCAATAAAATGTGTCAAAACAACTGCAAGTTATCGTAGTATAT
>NC_051847.1:25100563-25107470 GCF_002237135.1 Teleopsis dalmanni | reverse complement strand
AGACTACCCACATTTTTATTTAAAGTAACTAATTTTTTATTAGCTTTTTGATCTATCACGACATAAAAATTATATTCTTTATCGTTTATTTTATGAATTAGAAAAGTAGAAGATTTTTAACAAAAATGTGGATATTTTTTATAAAAGAAAAAATTATCTGTTGAAAAAGTACAATATGCTATTGAGTTAAAAAAAAATTAAACGAAAGAAATTAAAACTAAATAGGTTAAATAACTTTATTTTAACACCTTTTAAAAATCGATAATGCAAATTATTTGCTTATCAAGAGTTGTGCCCACATAAACTTACCCTAACCATTTTAATCCCAAACTGCTGGTAAGAAGCGAGCAGCGATCAAAAATGATATAAAATGATACAACGAAGTTGATGGATTCAGTTGATTGCCAAACTCCAGAAGATGAGCTTTAAATTCTAAATTTTTGGTTGAGCTCTACGAAAATATTTGAACAATAAAATGACTTCATTCCGCTTCACATTTGTGTGGCTAACAGTTTTGCTTTCATTCCTCATTAGTCGTGGTTATGGCGATGACAGTCCTGGATTTTTCTTAAAAACCATTTCAAAGAATATACCACGCTTAGGACGACGATCAGATAAAGAATTTGAGAGTTCCTTTTTTAAGAATATGAAAAGTATTCCACGTATAGGTCGTGCCGCAACAACAACAAGCAAAGTAAGTCAATGACACCAGATAACAACGGACTAAAAGGAAGTCCAAAATAATTTATTTTTATTTCTAGAGTGACTTCAACGATCTCATTGCCTGGTTCAGTAATGATTTGCCAATTCTTAATAAACGTATGCTGTTAAATCCAGCAGCTGTGGCGGCTGCAGACCGGGAGTACAGTGTGGTGCAACCGGTCAATTCGAACACTTTGATTGAACTAATTGACAAGGATGCAATACCTAGCGATAACGTGAAATTTGTACACTGGAAGGATTTCGATCGTGCCTTACAATTTGATATGGATCTGTATGAGAAGGTTTTCTCATTGGGTCGTCGGCCAGATCAGCGTCTGAAGCAAGATTTAAGTATTGGCAGTTACATTCCTCTATTGAGCAATACTAATAACGTCAATGATGACTACATGCTGTACAATCGAGGTGGCAGTGGTGTTTTTGATCGCGATATTTTGCGTTATAATCATTTAAAGTAGATAAAATGTTTTTTTAGATTAATAATGATTATAATCTATATCTATTAAAGTATATGTATGTGGTAAATACTTAGCATTTAACGGTATAAATGCATATTCTTTTATGCAAGTAGAGTACATCTAGTCAATTGTTTTCAGAGGCAAACGTAAAAACATTAAAAAAATATATGTAAATATATATGTAATTTGCTATTAAATTATGTGGAAATAAAAAAAATGTGAGTGCAAGTTAATACTATTTTTCATTATATTATAAATATTACAGGCTTATTTCTGTATAATTTTGTATTTTGCTGTGGCTATTAGTGTTCTATATACGCATTTATAGAGTCTTTCATTATAAGTGTTATACCTGAGAGAATTTATCAGGAACGTAGAAAAGGAAGGAAGGGATTTGAGAGGTTGAAGCCTAAATTAATTGAAGGACTATGTGTGTACATATGTCTATTTAATTTTAATGCAACAGGACATGACTAAATGGTAAACAAAAGTTAGTCGTTCAAATATTTTATCTGAAACCCACCCCGATTTAAATTTCTAGCTACAGACTTGATGGTAAGTCCTTGCTACAAGAAGAGATCGTTTATTAGGGGGAATCTATATTAAATGAAAATATAACACGTAATCCTTTTGCTCTAAACATTCAATTTACGCGGCATTTTTAGGCAAATTTATAGAAAATCCGGCGTTGTGCAAAGATCGTAATAATTGAAAGCTCAAACATCGTTTTATTACGGTCCTTCTTACTACTAATACGGTCTTCTGTAACTGTCTCAAATATGAAATTTAAGTGGTTTATATACAGACTAAAATCACATGAAGAAGACCGTACGCTTAGCTGAATGACATATAACCGAATATAAAAAAATAATGCATATGTCATAAAAATGTTAAAATTTATTGAAAAGTTATAAAGAATTGTGAAATTTCCTGAATTAGAATTTTTCGTTCAACAAAATGCTAAAAAATGCAGCGTAAATTTATTATTTGCCAAAATTTTATCAAACGGTCTTAACCGAATATCGTATTAAAAAAAGGCATTTAAATTCATTCTCATAGTCACCGCATGGTGTGCGCGTTTGAAATGACAGAAAGTCCTGCATTATCTACGTTTAGCACATTTTAGTCATCGCTTGGTGCACTTCGTTCAGTAAAGCTAAAAACGGGTTTCTACACTTATTATAGACATAAGCCCTGACCATACCATGGACCAGAAATACTGGCAATAAGAAAATCAATTTTTCTACATTTGCACATAAGATGGCAGTCGAAACACTACAGCTCACATTTCACAAAGACTGCATAAAATGTAAAAAATTTAAATGTTTGTCTTTTAAAGTGTGATTTGGCGCTTTAATAAAATTAATTATAATTATATTATATATAAAAATATGCTATCGTTTAAACTTACATTAATTTGGCATAAACATTATTTAGTAGAAAAAAAATAAAGAGATGTGCATGCAAATCAAAACATATTATTTTTATTTATTTATTTTTAAAATAAAAATATTAATTTTTTATATTCAATATGATTTTTAAAGTCTATTTTTTAAAAATGTTTATTTTTATTTAAAAATTAAAAATTTTATTGAAATTCACTACTGTTAAAAAAAAAGTTCCTATTAATTTTTTGGTTTCTTTTATTTATATTTCTTTTATTTGTATATTTAAATTAAAATTGATATAATCGTAAAAATTATGATGATTATTATTGTTAGGGATGTGGCACTGTTACCGTCAGGTCCATTGTGCTCACTTCTGAGTTTAGAGTAGGTCTCTAAGCCCTGTTCTATCAATAAAAAGTAGTATAAGTAGTAAGTAATTAATAAAAAATTATGATTTTATGGTAAAAATAATTTATAATAAAAATAATTTAAAAAAAAATACTTTATTAATTTTTTTATTAAAAAAAATTATTATTTATTTATTAAAAAAAATACTTTAATTTTAATTATGCTATGTATTGAAAGTAAAATTTTTTTGATTCTAATTTAAGCTGTGAATTTATAAATTCATATAATATAGAGTATGTATACTTTCATGTCCAAGTCTCCTTCAGTAAAATCCTTTTAGTCACACTTTGTACATGACTGGACTGACTGGACGGCACTGCATGAGGCAGCAATTTTTAACACTTGACTTGTATTTTATTTAGATTTGTTGCCTTTCTTGCCTTTTGTTGCACATGCCAAAATTAGTGCAACAAGTGCCGGCTGTGAAAATACAAAAAAAAAAAAAAAATACAGAAATATTTGAAAATTGCACCACAGCCGAAATTTGTTTATTTCACAAAATTTTTGTTTAATTAAAATCAAATGACAGGAACTGTTGCTTCCAATGGGTCTTGAGGGCGTTATTGTCTGTATGCTTACGCAGGATCATAAGTGCAGTCGTTCGAATGTGATGGATTTGAATCTTACTCGATTATTTTGTGACTATGTTCTTTTTTTGTGACTACATACTTTTGCACAAATAAAATGTTCACTTGATTGATGTACCAGACTTATATATATTATTTTGCTACACAACAATCCCGTCCATGAGTGATGTCATCTGTCATAAGAAAATATTGGGTGATATAAAAAGTATCTGTCGTTTAAACAATAATTTTTTTTATTAATAATTTATTTTAATATAATTTATATTGGCCATTATTATTTAAAATGCCTTTTGCCATTTTTTGGTTAGCTTTATAATTCTATTGGTGTAAAACTTCCATGGTTTATATTGAAAGACTTAACCAAATAATGTTTAATGGCTCTTGGGTCATCCAATTTTTTACCAAGGGAGTTTTGTACAGAGCAAAACAATTGATACTCAGTTGGTGTAAGATCTGGGATATATGGTGGATGTTTCGAAACTTTCCAACTGAATTCCGTTAATTTGTTCAGACCCCGACAAAGACGTGTGTGACCTTACAACGTGAATTTACTTTTTATTATATTCTAGTCGCTTTTCCGGCATTGTCTCTTTCAAGTGGTTAAGTTGTGAGTAGTAGGTCTTGTTAATTTAGGCTTTGAAATCATTGGTGGAGAGTGAGAGTGACCATGGTCACTTGCGTTTGATATTCTCATATTTAACTTATTTTTTATCGCCGGAAATGATTCGTTTAAAAAATAATTTGAAAGTGCCATAGGCTATGCTCAACGACTACTGTCTTACTTATGGATTAGAGGATGAAGATAAAAAGATCTGTTATCTACTAAACCAGTTAAGAGTTCCCCTTCCATAATAGACTATCAGATATCAGTAGATAAATTATAAGTGATCTACTGTTTACCTCTCCACCCTTCCAGGAAAGGTGTAGAAGGAGGCATGAATCTAGTATCACTTTGATACTAGATTGATGCCTATGGGTTACAACTATGGCTGATCTGACTAATTGAGGTTAGTTCCTTTAATGCAAGTATCATGGTAGAGAGGGTTAAATATCAAATTTAAGCAGGTATGATGACTGTTCATTTACATTCATTAGATGTGGAATTGCTCTTTCCAACTCCAACTATAGGAAGTGTAAGATAGACCTTACTCTCTATCATAGAGGAAACGATACCCAAATACATTGCTTTGGCTGGTACCTACGAAATTTCTTAGAATATTCCAATAGGAGCTTTTATCGGCGTATTATACAATTTGTGTATTAAGCGCATCGTGGTGTTTCGCGTTTATGATAGTTAAAAACGTTACAAAACTCTGGACTCTGTCAAAGCTATTGATCAGAAGAAAAATATGAAAATATAAATTATCTGTTATGTCGCTGCCCAGCACTGGATAAGTGGAGTACAATTAGTTTAGAGTTTCATTTTCACAAGTGTATATCCGATTTAAATACAGAAAATACAATTTATCTGCTGAGTCCTTATCCAGTTTAGGATTTCTCTTCCGCAAGTGTTTCAGATATCAACAGGATATGCATTGACGATACTACACATGTTACTACCATGAGTACAATGGTTTCTCAGTTGAAGATGAAAGCATCTTTAGCATGCCTTAAAACTATAGTATCATAAACTTAGGATTAAGTGTGATGTGTCTAGGGCTGCTACAGGTATCTACTATCACTAACTTATTCAGTACTTTTCACGTATTTATGTCGCATAGTTTTATTCTCGTAAGAAGACATATTAATTTCATAAGAATATTCTATTTAAATTGTGTATCCAGGCAATTAAAGTCACTCGCATATGAAATGCACTATTTATGCACTGGAATTAATCAATTACACGTTTTCATTTCTTAGCAATTTCCATGGGCAAGTGGCATATAAATTGTAATTAATTATGTCGCTTTTCAATTAATTTTTGCAAACACTCAGCTTTCCTGCAATAAAAGAGTTTCGTTATTGCACCTACTCACATGTCCGCTTGTGAGCAGCAGTGCATCCATTAATTTAGCCCACAACTAAGTTGGCTCAAAAGCAGAGTTGTTGCAGGCCCCATAACCACAGACAATGATGAGTGACATCGCATTTTTAAACGCAAACTTTTTGTCTTCAGTTTGTTTCAGTGGTCAGAAGTGCACATAATTAACGAGCATAGATTCTGATATGTCCAAGTGAGTTGAGTTAGTAGTAATTAACCCAACATAAATGCTTAATTCTAATGGCCAGTAGATAAGTCAGTCAGTTTACTCATCCCATACTCAAACCATTTTTGTTAGTCACTTACGTCCGGAGCAGTGCTTAAAATTGTTTATTTTGTCCATCACATCATTAAATCTTTTTGTTCGTTTATCAATTTTAATTCTTCTGATTACAATCCTATAAAAAATTAATAAAAATTACAGGCTTACAATAATTTTAATGCTAATTACTCATTCGGTCTCTTACACCACTGTCAGATGGAAACTTATGCGTTTATTTATTATAATTCACACGAGTAATTAGCGAAATATAAGCGCAGCTCTTTGCGCCTTTGCGCCTTTGCGGCTTTGCGGCTTTGTTGCTTGTTAGCTGCCGACATCGGAACCGATTTCAGCTTGTCTTTCCAGAGGATTCATGTACTCATGTCGAAGTGCGCGCTCTTGTAATGACCAACGCTAATTATTGCATACATTGCATACATAACGTCTTAATAAAAGGTTTTAATTGTTGCTGGTAGAGTAGACAAGTCATTGCGCTACACTTCAGTGTAACCCTATGAGTTCATAATGTCAGTTGACAACAATTGCTTAAACAAGACTCTTAACTCTACTCAATATTTATTCTTACGTGGGTATTCTTACGTTTATAAAATCCGTTACGTTTGCGAGAGAAATATTTGAAAAATTTTTGGATGTAGCAATATGTAATTTAATCATAACTTGGTTCTGATATTTTCTTCTAGTTTTTTAAACAATAATTTTCTTTATTAAAAATTTATTTTATTATAATTTATATTGACCATTATTATTTAAAATGCCTTTTGTCATTTGGCAAGGGTTAAATCTCAAATTTAAACAGGTTTTTCATTTACTTTCATTAGATGTGGAGTTGCTCTCTCCAACCCAAGCAATAGGAGTTGGAGAGAGCAATATAAGCAGTGCGAATTGAGGCTACAATCACGGTTGCCACTTCAAAATTTTTTCCTGTACCAAAATTGGTTTAAAAAAGTACCATTTCTGTAAAAAAAGGTCCAAAATTTTTTTGGACCTCTTTATTTTTTCGTTCTGTGTTTTTCATAGTGTTATAAATGAACAAAATATAAAATAGTGTAAAGTTGGATTTATAAAAAAAATTAATTGGAAAT
>NC_051847.1:25095188-25100463 GCF_002237135.1 Teleopsis dalmanni | reverse complement strand
AGAAACACTTATCTAACTAGTTATTTTCTTTCTACATTACTTACATCAATGGTTTTTATTGGTGTTGTAAACCGTATCATATCCTTCCTTCCTTATAAAACTTGTTTCTTTCGTCTTTCTCGCAAACCGTCGAACTCCAACATAAATTGGACACTACTACTTAGTCATTAATGACGATCCAACATAAGTTGGCCACTACTACTCAGCAATTAATAATGATCCAACATAAATTGGACACTACTACTTAGTCATTAATGACGATCCAACATAAGTTGGCCACTACTACTCTGCCATTAATGACGATCCAACTTAAATTGGACACTACTACTCAGCCATTAATGCCGATCCAACTTAAATTGGACACTACTACTTAGCCATCGATGACGATTGGCTCCGGTATATAGACCAGTAATTGGTAGCACCGTCCATTCGCATTTTAACTGAAATATTCGTAGTGTTAAAGTATCTGCATACTTATTGTTCAACAAAGTAAATAATAATATAAAATCTTATGACAAATTAATAATCTCACCTAAATACAAACAATAATTAGTATCATTAACAGTTGAAAATGTTTTTTGATTTGCTATGGCTTCTATAATATAAACATTGGAATTTTTGTGAGGCTTGCAAATTATTTATTATTATTAAAAATCGTCAAAACGTAAACAAAAATTTTTTTTCTTTACTTCATCGTATCTTTTCTTTTTCACTGCGGCATCAACTCATTTCTTGAGATACTCGTATTTTTGCCAAGTGCGCAGATTTTTCCTTCGTTTTTCGTTTAAGTTAATTAAAGATTTTTATATTTACGAGTATTTGTATATATGTTTATATATTTATGTTATATATGTATACGCAACTGCATATTGTTTGCAAATTTTATTTATTTTAATTTCTTATTTGTTTAAAATGTTTTTTTTATGTGCGCTATATTTAGTTATAGCAAAACAAATAAAAATTTTATCTTTCTAAATAAATATGTTTAAGTTTTAGTGTTATATATATTATTTTGATAGATTCCAAGGAATCTAATGATCTTCAACGAATTAATAATAAAGAGAGCTGTCCATCGACAGTCCAGCTTCCCAATTTAATACTGTCATGGAATTGCTCTCTTTGTATTATATTCGATTAGCAGCAGTTGTAACTGTTGTCACTTGTTTTAATCATTTTAACTAACTTTTTGTTTATTGTGTACCATCTTAACATTCTAATTAATGTTTCATTTGTTATATTCGATTATATGATTTTATCCGTTTCATTGTTCTGTCAGTTGATCCCATACTTAACACACGATTCTTGATAACCACCAGGAATTTCAATATATCTCAATTACGAATAAAAAAACAAAGAGAGCTATCCGTCGACAGTCAAGCTTCTCAATTTAATACTGTCATGGAATTGCTCTCTTTGTATAATATTCGATAGGCGACTATTAGGAAGCTTTTTTTGTTATTAACACTAAATGTTTTGTACGTCCTTCCATTAAAAAAAAATAATTTCTCATATAATTAGATTAGACTGCAGAGTCAAGAAGTTAGGTTCCTCATCAGAAAATTACCCCTTAGTAAAATTGACAAGGAAGAAAAATAATTTCGCGATAATTAGGTTAGACTGTGTGGAACTTGATTTCTTCACAAAAAAATTATTTTCTCATTAAACTGATGAATACTTAATTTTTTTTTTTTGATTTTATACTCACCTTTGTGAAAAGATCTGATGTTCTCATTAGAAAATTATTTTTTTATAAAATTGACGAGGAAGTTTATTTTTTAATAATAAATATTTTGAAGGTCCTTCCATAAAAATAACCTATTATATAATTAGCATAGAGTCCGGAATTTTGGTTCCCACTAGAAAATTAAAGAGGTGCTCCATCTCTAATTTTCTTTTGTCATTCTATTGTGGGAGATACTATAAGAAGATCAAAAATCTTACGGGTTCCTTTTCTCAACGTCCTGACTGAGCTGTCATCCTGTAATTTTCGAGACCTATCCAAATTTATAGAACTGTCAGGTTGGTTTTCCTTTACCCAATGAGGGAGGCGTTATCTTTTCGGCGTTAGTTGTATTCTGATTTCAAGCTAAGTACATACCAATGCTAGTCCCGTGATATCACAATAAGCTATTTCTTGAGCTTAAGTCGACTTTTTGAAAACAAAACCGGCCGCCTACCTAACTAAAGTCCGACATCTCAAGATGTAATTTATATCGACAAATAGCATAATAAAACGCACGATTGTACGACTGCTTGTTGGTGTTTTTTGTAAATATTATATATGTAACATTAAGACCAACATTTATAAAACTAAATTGTATGAGCATAAAGCGTCGGGGAAAAAGGTAAACAGAGTATTAAATATTATCAAAATCCGTTGTCAAATCGTGATGTCTGTATAAACAAAATCGTTCTAACTGTTAACTTAAAATTAAAATTGAATCAAAAAATAGATGATTTAGGACCTACAACGAGAAAATTACTGAGGTAACCAAAAAAGAGGTGTTTAAACCACATATAGCACCAACAACACTTAAATGAACTACAGTCAAATTTCCATAACTCGAACTAAATATAATGCAGGGTCTTGAAACTTTTTCTGTAGAAACATTATATATATAGTTGCAATTTCATGCAGTATCTGGACCGTGTTAATTACGCACTTGAATGTATTTGCAATTTAGATACGCATATCAGTAACCTCAAGGATCAACCTCGCCGTAAGGCCACAATTTAAAAACTTGTTGAATTTCCTAGATGATATGTGTATAGTTAGAACCCTTTTCGAGTATTTTAACGCGGAAATAGTATTGGACATTATCTTAGATGGTTTAAATCTACTGTTTCTTTGTTCCATTCACATTACGATGTCAAGTAGTAGTTTTGTAAATTTTTTTTTTTCAGTCCAGGAATTACAGTGTTCTGGAACCTTTAGTATAGATATTTTATTATGTTTGCATAAACTATTTATGCCACTAAGTATATCCAAGCAGTTAAGTTTAAGGGTAATTAAAATCAGTAGTAGTAGATATCCATTCCAAGAATTGCAGATTGTTTTGGTACCTTCAATATAGATATTTTCTTATGTTTCCATAAACTATTTGTGGCACTGAGTATATTCAAACAGTTAAATCTGATGATTTGTGAAATCAGCGTTTCATTTATTTTAAACTATCAAATAAAATTGTAACGTCATTAAATATTTTATAGAGATTGAAATATATGTATATGGGAATCAAAAATGAAATAAAATAATTTAGGAAATTAACTAGTAATTCGGATTGGGAAGTGTTTCACCCATCCGTGCATTCTGAATAATATACGCCTGGTAGCTAAACCGTTTGTGTATATTGGACCTTATAATTTCTTCAAATTACTATTGTAGCTCCTGTTGAGTTATGTGAAAATTACAAATAAAGCAGGATTTTCTTAACTATATGTCTGGCATTTTTGTTTCTTGAAAATAATCTATGCAATTCTAATAACAGTTGCCGGTTGAACTGTACGAGTGACTCCGAACATACACTCAGCCGTTCTTGGAACCTGAATCTTTAGTAATCCAATATTATTACTCTCAGCAAGCGAAATCTCTACCCATTTTCTTACACCATTTCACATTTCCAAATATAGTAGTTGCTTTCTAATAGGCGTCTCACCACACTCTTTCTAACTGAATCCTCTTTTTGTGATATATATTGCTTTTACACTTCTTTAGTGAATGTTTGAAATACAATCAACTTTATAAATTTCACTTCCTTGATTTACACAATAACATTATTGGATTTTAATTCAATATCTATTTCACTTTCAGATATATTCAGTATTTATATTTTCTATCATTTGAACCTTAAGGTTTCATTAAAAAATTGCACAAAAATCGTAATAAAAAGATTAAAAATTATAAGCAGTTCAAAATTATTAAGTTTTATTAAAAATTGAAGGACAATTTAGAATTATTTAGACTTAATAGTCTGTTTTTTTTAAAGAACTCGACACTGCTTCTCCACTCTTATTTATAAATCAGCATTAAAAACACAAAAAATACACTTCAAACTTATAATTTCCAGAAAATGTTTCTCAATAGTTCATATAACTAAAATGTTTAGTTTGTATTGTTGTAGAATCTTACAATTAAAATAATATATTTAATAAATATAAAGTTAATTTGTTTATTCTACGACTGCGCTTAAAAATTCACTTAAATCGAAGAAAATTAAATGGATTTTATATATCGAAAATAAATTTACAAGCCGCCGCGTCCACGACCACCAGTAGGTCCACCTTGCCAAGCACCACGTCCAGCACCCGGTGCTCCAGGTGGTGCGCCTCTGCCACCCACCGCAGGACCACCGCGGCCACCTCTTCCTCTTGCTAAGAAAAAAAAAAAAATTTGATTAATTTTTACTTTATTTTACATTAAATACGTGCTACTTGCCTTGTGCGCGCAAAATCGCTGCTTTACCACGGCCGGCCGTCCCACCGAGCCCCTTACCCGTTTGTTTTTTAAACATAGGAGCATTTTTCAACATGTCCGGCAATATAAGGAATCTTATTTTTGAACCACGAATATAAACATTTTCTAAATTTGCAGTACGTCCATCACGGTATGTAACTGTGATATTTGTCATTTGACAATTCATATTGTCCTCTGCCTCGATTAGTTTTCCTCTGTAAACTTCGCCGGTAATTGTTTCACAAGTGACAATGTGGCCTTCGGCTTCGTGTAGAACTTTTATTGGCACTCCAATCGACATTTTGTTAAAAATTTAATAATTTTAATTGAATTTAAGATAATAAAATATAATAAATGCACAATAACGACTGTAAAATGTGTTCCGATTTTCACAAACTTCGCCAAAGACTAGAAATAAGCATTCGTGCACTTTTGACAGCCGAACGCCATGTTCGTTAAGTTGTTGTACATTTTGAATATGACTGACAGAATAAAATTGAACGAAACAGCACTGCCAGTTCGGAATAAATGTAATTTAATTTTTGAATATATATTTAATTATTCAAAATATATGTTTATAAATTATAATAATATTATTTCTTAATGTAATTACAAACAATTATATTAATATATTATTTTTAATATTTATGAAATTGTTAATCTATATTTAATAAAAAAATGAATATTTTTTATTAAACCCTAGTTATTTATTTACAAATTCATTATTATTAAATGTTAAAATATTGATTTATTTATTTACTATATTTACTTATTTAGTATATTTATTTATTTAGTGTATTTATTTATTACATATATATATAT
>NC_051847.1:25082154-25095088 GCF_002237135.1 Teleopsis dalmanni | reverse complement strand
ATATACAATTTGTTTATTATAAATCTAAAAAAAAAAAATCTTTAAATTGTCATTGTGTAATTTACAATATAAATTATTTCACACAATCTTGCCCATATATCAAGTTCTTTTGTATAAATTATATTTTGCTTCCATTTAATTAGTTATTTGTTGATAGTTTCCCTGCCGAGCAACAGCAATAATATTAGCAGCAATTACAATAAATAAAATAGAATGCACCCCCCATAGTTTTAGACATTTCATTCATAAAATAAATTGATAAATGAATAGCATCATTACGAGCACTGAGCCTCATATATAACTTTTAATTATAAGTGATATTGAAATTACAGTGATTGTAAAGCAGGCAAAGTAGTCACATTTAAATTGACATTATATTTTACAAAATTAATAAATAATGACAATGTTCGTAGGCACACAAGCGTATATACTTTCGATCGAATAAAAAAAATATAAACAAATATCCTCCCACATTAGTTTATCTTATTTCTTGCAATTTGTATCTTTTGATTAATGATGGAACAGAAATGGAAATAATTCTTAACTTGATATTGCATACACTCATATAAAACTATAAAAAGTAGCTTTTAAAGTTTAATAACCATTAATTGGTAGAATGAAATTAAAATTATAAATATATTGTAGTAATAAATTAAACTAATAAAATAAAATTTATTTGTATGTTTATTTTAAGTGGGAATAATAGTGCAAAAATTTCGTTTCTAACCGAATCAATTCTTGGGCTGACCCAAGCAGATATTCATTCATAGACCCCTAGCCTTTGCAAACATCTATTGGTTTAATTGTTCGTGTATAACTTTTTGTACTGCAAATTTCCAGAATTA
The DNA here is from genome assembly GCF_002237135.1 of Teleopsis dalmanni. Classification (NCBI taxonomy): domain Eukaryota; kingdom Metazoa; phylum Arthropoda; class Insecta; order Diptera; family Diopsidae; genus Teleopsis; species Teleopsis dalmanni. The sequence goes on along the minus strand of NC_051847.1, from coordinate 25,094,243 downwards.
ACCCCAGTTATATTACAACCATAGATTTGCATGTTAACACACAAAGCTAATATCTACTTGCACTATTTTTATAACTAACATAATATATAAAACAAAACGTAACACACTTCTGGAGAGCTCAAAAAGGCATGAGACAGTCAAAACGGCTTAATTCCTCCTAACATATAACGGCTGAAGCTGTTTTAAACTTAAGCAGAACAGATATCAAAATGTACACGGAACTGCTAACAAGTCACTGTAGATTGCGATACCAACTGAAAAAGATTGGGCTAGCAGAAAACGATTCCTGCCGATTCTGTCAAAAGCAAGATGAAACTGCAGAGTACGTTTTATGTGCCTGTCCAGCCGTGGCAAGTTTGGAATTGAGCTAGTTGAATGAAAGGCTACTCAAAAGGTTTTTCAGGTCGGAGTTAATGCACAGTCTATCTATAATAATAATAATAAAAACTAATACATAAACCACAGCTGCATAAATTTATTAACTGTTACAAATTTGTCTATCTTCTAATTTACTATTATTTGTAAAAGACATTTCATCTTATTTGCTTTAGATGCCCTGCGTACTTGCTTTAGATCTCTTGCATTCTTGGTCTTAAATGTTTAGAGTTTAAGATGTTACTCAATTCTACAGTCGCTTTATCGAGGCAAAGACATAAAAAACACTTGTTCGTATCTTATAGTCCAGTTTGTTATTAGAGTTTTTGGGTTCTATGACGAGTAATCAAATTCGATAATTGATAATTAAAATTATCGACTCTTGAATTCTTAGAAATTTTTATATATGTATATCGGCTTTCAGCTAAAAAATATCTGCGTTTGGAAAATTTCGAAAATATTTTGTTTGAAATAAATTATTTTGAAAAGCATTAGATACAAAAAAAATCACATTATCAATCACGATAAAGAATTAATATAAAAAAATTTTTCCCACTACTTAGGGTTTGACGTCAGTTGTTTGTCAGTACTGAAATATAACTTACAGTTCAAAAGCCACGTTTAATGAAATATATTTTATTAATATACACTTTTTGTTAAATGTATATATATTTCATATATATATATATATACTTTGTGCTGAAAATATATATATTGTATAATTAATATTTTATAAAAAAACTTTGAAAAGATTTATGTCTGCGATAAATATTTTTGTTTTATATTTTTATGGCAAAAGTTGTGTAATTTTGTATATAAATTATCATATGCCTAGTAATAATAATAAAAAATTATTATTATTTTTTTTATATAAAAAATTTTATAAAAAAACTAAAAATTATTTATATTACATTGATAGATTTTGTTGACTTGCCTTAGTAGCACAGTGGCGCAGTAATTTGAATAAGTATCTTCGTACTTAATATCTCAATTGATACAAAAAGATATAAATTTTAATAAATGAAAGTAAAGAAAAAAGTTTTTTTGTTATATGCAAAATATTTGGAAATAAAATCAAGGTTAATTATGGCACGACTATGAACTCGTCAGTGGCGTTGGTGTATACATTTATAACCACAAAATCGTTGAGTAATTTTTTTTTTCTAATTTCAAACTAAAAACTACTCAACCATAAAACCTAAAAAAGTTGAATATAAAGAAATATTTCACTTTGGAAAAATGTCACAGTCAAGCGCGCAATTATGTCACCACAATAGTCTTTTCTTTTTTTGGAAAAAAATGAATCGATCAGTAGAATTAAAATGCATTCTATTAAAATACAAAACAAAAAAATTTAAACATTTATTTAATTAGTAAAAAAATTATATCTATAATAATCCTTTACCAGGGAAGTGAATACGACGTCAAAACTTTATTCTTTAAGGTGTCAAAATCTGGCTCTAAAATTGAAAAACTACATATATGATAATCCTTTACTAGGAAAAAGAGTAGCAATTCAGAGCATAGTCTTCTAGGGTATCAATATTTTGGTCTAATATTAACAAACACTATATATAATATATAATAACCATTTACTAGGAAAGAGAACACAAAAGCAAAACATAGTCCTTTAGAATAAAAAAAATGTGATCCCAAAAGCTATATCTTATATATCTTATATCTTAATTAGTCTAGTATGTTGTCAAAATGTTATCAGTAGGCTATCAGTACACTCAGAAAAATATGCTCTAACCACATACTAGTTAAATTGACCTGATCATTTTGTTAGAAGATATAAATACCAATATGTAGTGTAGTTAAACCAATATGATATGTCGAGTAAGAATATCTTGTCTTCAGATTTAGTTAAAAATTTATTAATTCAACTAAATTATTTTTCTGAGTATAGACACGTATATTACAAATTCAATTAATATCTGTTAAATATTTAATTTCTATTTATATTGTAAGTAGTTACTTATGTATTAGAGCCATTTGTGATATCCAACCACAAGTCAAGCTGATTTTCAAAGAATCAAGGCTCAATAATCTCCAGTTTCCACAACAAACTGATACTTTTTCTAAAAGTAATTATTTTCGTTAAAGTATCTTTAAATTATTTTATCAAAGAATTAAAAATTTACAGTATAAACTCATTTAATAAATAAAACATATCAAACTGCAAATCAATAAAAAGTACTATTTCATAAAATATTCATTTCTATAGCCTTATAATGATGGCGAATATTTTAACTAAACTAAATATTAGCACGATTAATAAAACGATTAGCATAACAATATTTTTCCAATATAAAAAACACAAAAACCCATTCGTCAGAGCCCAAAATGTCAACAAGACTACCCACAGTTCATGACCAACCATCGATCAACCTCACTGCGATAATAAAAAGAACAACAACAGCGTTCTGTCCTTAGTCCCTACCCATTCACAACAGTACGAATTGCTGATAAAAATCGCTTTTGTACTTTTTGTGGTATTTTTCGGTTGGAAAACGTCTCACGTGACACATAAGCGCCATTATTGTTCCTAAATAACATGTTCAATAGTTTAGATAAAGATACGGGAAAAAGGTCAATTGGTCATTGGAATGTGACAATTGCTGTGTTTTGATTCTTGCAAACACAATTTTTACTTTATTGTATTATTGATTAAACAATATATATAGCATTTCATTTGTCATTTTTTTTTTTTATTTTTTTTTTATATTTACCATCCTTTGGTGGACTTGCACATGGCGGCGCATAACTACCCAAGTGATAGCCGGAATATGAATTTTGATGCATGGGCGGGAATGGATAACCTAGTGCACTACGTGGACTTGGAAAACCAGAGTCTTGTCCACCTTGTGGTCCAAAATGTTGATATCCTCCACGTATGCCACCGTAACTGTAAATAAAAAATATAATATTAATATTACTGATAAAGTTTAAATATTTTTATATGGTATATGTATATAATTTTGAATAGTTTATATATATAAAATTATAGAATTTATAAAGTTCTTGTTTCTTAATTATTAAAAGAAAAGTGTGTGGGTGTTTAAAATTATTTATTATTATAGCATTATTTAATTTGTAAGTTTAATTTTTAATTAATATTTAATTACTGACGCTACGGATAGATCTTTCATTAAAGTCTATCGTCTTATCATATTTTAAGTTGTTGAAACCATATTCTTCTCTATTAGCGCTTATATCATCGAAGCACCACTTGCAGAGTTCAGTCTAGAGTTGGCATTTGACTATTAAATGCTTTAAATATATATATACATACAGAGTCTTTTTTAATTCTGATGAGACTTCGGAATAAATTTCCGCAGGAAAATTTCGGTTATGTGTTTGATTTCTACACAAAAAAAAAAATTTTGGGTAAAAATGATAGTTATCCTATAGTATCCTATAGTATATCCTATAGTATAAAGTATAGAAAATTTGTTAGCAATTCCAGTTTTTTACCATGATGCATTATTATATCACTATATTCGATTACAGAGCTACAGTATAGCCTTCTGGTATGAATTCACTGGGAATAAATTTCTTTGAATTGAGGAAAACCATTCAAATTGTCTTGATTTTGCTTTTCTGAAATTCTAATTTTCTCTACTATGGGGCTTCTGGTAACTGATGTTTTGTTTTTGTCTCATACTCGAAATAGCACTTTTCTTTACCAGTTAATAAGGCTGACATCTTTAACGAACATATTTGAAATGTCTTAGTTATAGAGATCTCTGTCTTTTTAGTCGTCAGTCAGAGCACACACAGACCTCACGTTAGACAAAATCTTCTGCGAAAATTTGATGGACTATGCTTTTCAGTATCACATTTTCCGTTTCAATAAGTCTCACAGACACAATTTGATCGTGAATATCTTTTGTTTTTATACTGTCTTCATGTATCTTTAATTACTTGGGGTTTCTGGATATGGTGCTCGATCCCTATATTCAAGATCTTAATGAAGACAAATCAGTGGAAAACAAATAAGTCCTGCCTATTCAATACGATCATATTAAAATGCCTCGAATTACAATACTTTTCAAAATGATTTAACATTTAATAATAATAAAATATTTTAATAAAACTCATTTCAACTTATGATTTTATTTTTATATTTTAACTTCGATAAAAATATTTTAAAAATTTTATTTACTTTGGAATGCAATTTGCTTTCAGTAGCTTTCAACTACTTAATTTTCATGATCTAAGTTTAGAGTGAAAAAAAATCAAAAATTAACATTTATATGGGTTTTTTTTTTCAAATAATTTATTGAATAGTACTTATGATATAATAAATTGGCTTTAAAAAGAAATACTGCTTGAAATTCCCCTGGCGATATTCTCTCTATAATATTCATATTCACAAGCAAAGTGCCGACATACACAATTTACTACTTTCAATGATAATTAAATATATAAACAAATCATAAAATATAGTTTGCGTGCTTGGAGTGTGTTTTTAAAAAAGTCATAAAAAATCTAACGAAATATTTTATTATATATTATTTTACTAAGAAAGTATAAACATTTAATAATACTTTAAATTTTTACTTAGTATTTTATTGTTATAACCTATGGCAACAGTGCATTTTAATTTAAAATGCTTATGGAACCGATTTCAGTATAAATCCTGTTTAAATGAATTTTAAAACTTTTATACTTTTATTAATATAGTAAAGATACTATATTTCAATATATTTAAACTTATGATTGATATTTTTTTAATACGCTAGTATTATAGGAATTTCTAAACAACGTTTATACTTGTCTGTAAACTACGTTTAATATATTCAATTATAATTAAGAGACCGCAAAATGAGTAGTTATATATGAAGCATTATTTTGAATGGTGAATTCATGTTTGATTATATGAAATAATTATATACTAAATGCATATTTATAAATTTATATCTTTCATCTTATCTATCTACTAAAACCAACCATCCCACATAAATAACATATATGGTAACACATAAAATATCATGCACTGAACAAATAGTTATAAAAATGATGCTTCTAATTAAAATTATTTTAAATTTTAAATTAGATAATAAATATAATAAATAAATATAAATACACAGGGTTTTTTAAGAAACGTTACCATTGTTTTTTTTTTGTTCAGAAAAGCAAAAAGATTTAATTAAGTAATTACATATATGACTATTTATTTTATTAAAATCTAAGTTTTGTCTTTATTCACACTCCAATTAAAACTTTTGTATATATTGAATATACACAATTAATACTAAACTCATAAAGTTTGACTCATATAAAGATATTTCATATTGCACCTTATCGATATTTGAGCATAGAAATCTATCAAAAGACCTAAACAAGAATATCAACAATAAACACAATATCATATCTAAATACTCAAAATCTGCAATATTCTAATAAGTCCATTTTTTTATTTTTTTTTACTCAAATCTAAACAAAAGTTATTTGTGTAATTTCTTAGTACTTGTCGATGAATATTGCTTTGCACTTTGCATATCATTGTTGTGTTTGCCTACGCATGCTAGTAACAGTTACTCATACGTATGTATATGCATACTCATGTTAAATACATCATAATCGGAAAATGTGTGAAATTCAGCATCTTACAAACTTCTGTTTTAGATTCACACCTTTCATATTCGAAATAAGTAGTCTCTTCACATTGAACTATTTAATTTAAATAGTTTTAAAAGCTTGGGTTCTACATCCAACCGTTAATTAAATAATCCAGACATTATATAGGCTGTAAGGACTAGAAAACTAATATTTAAATATTTATAAAGAAACACGTACTATATATATATACACAAAAAATTAGAAAGAACTATGTAACTCTAGATAAATGACAAAAGTGTAAAATCAAAATAAAAAAAAATTTAAAACTGTTTTTAAAATTTTAATTAAAAAAAATTAAAAATAAAGAATAATAAGAATTGACTGCACAGCATTTTAAAATATATTAACTATACTCCATCAGAGAATGAAAAATAAACTTACTCTGGCAGGATTCTTATTTCTGTGGCGCCCCGATTTGACATCGAATTTAAGTAAAGATGCCTATTGCAAAAAAATTTTTACTCTACGCTATTTAGAAAACTAAAGTATAATCCGTTAGGCGAATTTACCTAAATCCATCGTCAAATCGGGCGGCCTAGAAATAGTTATATTGCCTTATTCCGACTTAACTTTGAGAAAACAAATAATGGTGAGCAAATTTTTAAAGAGCATATTTTCTATATTCATTATCTATATATATCTAATAACTGCAAACCGTGAGGTCATCACGTTTACTAATATTTACTTTTCAAAAATCTTAAGTCCTCGTCAATATTACTACATTGATCTTTAACTTGAACTTAAGATATTGATACAAGCATTTTAGTGGTTGAGTACATAAATAATTATAAAATATTATTTATGGTACAAAGCAAAAATTTTTGTTATTTCATTGATTTATGAATATTGCAAATTTAAAAATCTTAATTAGCAAATAGTGTTGAGTAATTAATTTTATACACACACTGGAAATTGTTAATTGATGTCTGCGAAAATAAAAACATTATTAAATATATACTACATATATATATACTATATACCATAAAATCTATTCAAAAATCTAAAGAAAGCTATTGAAATTTATATTGGTAATAAATATATAAATTTACAATATGTATTTAGTACTTAAAACATGTAAAGAAAAAAAATTATTTAGTGATGGTAACTGAATCATTGCATTAAAAAGGTTAATTAGACTTATTATTATTATTATATTATAACATAGAGAAGGTATTGGTATTGGCACCCGTAAATTTTTAAAAAAAATGTGTTTAACATAATTACATTGAAATTATACAGGGTGTTGGTTGACCTTAAGGACTTCATAACTAAAACTATATATTATTAAATATGTATTTAAATTTTCAAAACATTCAAAACGCTTTCTTGTACATGTAAATATTATCCTAACACCTTAAACTTCAAATAAAAATCATAAAAACGAAGTTGAGTTGCACATGCACCTCAACCATATTTTCCCATAATAAATATTTTCCATTTAATATTTTACATAAAGAATTGATAATATTTTAACAAAAATTATATAATACGAAATGTCTACTTCACTCCATTATGGAAGGCTGTCCAACTGATATCCGTTTGCGGTTTTTAGATACTTTCATGTGGACGATATAATTTATATTTTCATTTTTTATAATTTCTTAAATTTGAACACACACAACATATCGTGTCTTACGTTTGTGGCTAATTCATTGTTTTTGTTTCCTTTCAATAGCGCTCTGTACAATAGTTCAACTGTTGTATATATTATGGAATAACACGGAAACGGAAGCGACCACATACACATAACTGCCAATATGAAAACCGTTTTAGTAAACCGCACCGATAAACCGCAAAATGTCCGTTCGTGCGTTAGTGCGAATCAAAAATGTGACGACCATAATTTTAGTTTAGCATTTCCAGTTCGTTCGCTGGGTGAATGCCTTTTTATAAATAATTTTTAAAGGTAGAAAGAAAAATTCTAAATAAAAATATAAATTAAATATTTATAATGCATATAGTCTAATGTCAATCACTTATATGAAATTTTATTTGTTAATATTGAACAGAACATGCCAAGTTAAGGTTTTGACAAATAGGTTAACGCATATGTATATCAAGAATACCTACAATTATATATGAAAATAGTAGTATCGGGGTGTAAGAGGATACTTCAATACTTAAAGATTGGTTGTTGTCTTTAATAATTATATTATTATTTCTGACATCGTCCTTTGGAATAACGTCACAACAACTCCACTAATCCTGAATTAATCCTATTTAACTTTAAGAATTTAAATGCAATTTTTAGTAAGGAATGTCATTTAATATTTATTTGAAAGCCATTAGCAGAAAAGGAGCCTTATTGGATTTTTCTTATATGAATAGATAAGAAATAGATAAGAAATAGATAAGAATTTGAAAAAAACATTTGAAACTGTATATCATCAAATTTATTGATTAGGAAATAAAGTGATTTGGAAATGACGCCGAATGTTCCCAAGCTCGCACGCATAATGGTAGTTCTATCAAATAAAAGTAACTCCAAAAGTTAATCAATAAAATTCTACAAGATAGTGTTGGTTGATTTGTTGAGTATGTACTGATGATGAAGAACAAGTGACGTTCAAACTTATATAGTGCAACAATTTTAAAAGAGCATTTAATATAATTCTGTTAGCATCTGATGAAATATATTGTACTAAGATATATTTCTGGCATTAACGAAATTTATTTATATTTAAAGAGTTTGCCTGTAATTTATTGTAATATTTGAAAATAGGATAGTAGTAATAATATGTATGCAAAAATGTTCATAGCAAAGATTTAACAGTCTAATACCAATAACCTTAACGACAGTTTATAGACCCACAACAGCGTTCATACAATACACGTTAAAAAACCTTTAGATAGAATTTATATAACTAGTATGAAAAAATCTTATTTACACTTGTGAAGTTAGAATTAACTTAATAATGTCATAGAACAGAATAGAACGATCCCAAATATCTCCAAACATTATACCACACATAATAATCATTTTTTCTACTCATAATTGCTTTAGTACCTAATGAGAATTATAAAAAATTTAACTAATATGAATTATAAAGTAAACATATTAGTTGATATTAGTGGTATAAATTATTATAATTCTCATTAAGTTTCAAGTATTATTTGTATATAAGAAAATAAATTATGCTGAAGATAATGTTGTTTTTAAATGTTAATATAACAACTTAACACTTCGTGCTCATTAATACGAAATTCAATTTCTTGACGAATAATTGCTGCAAGAATATGAAGCAAACTTTGTGTACTAGCACTTGATAGTGTACTAATAAGTTAATTTAATACATATATATTTGTACGTGTGGATTCAAGTAAACCAAGCACCTTATGCAGAGAAGAGTGTTGGTTTTTATTCAGCCCCGATCTATTAAAGAACAGACATTTTACATTAAGAATAAATGTGAAACGAAAAAAACATTTATAGAGTAATATAACTTAATGCTAAGACACGTATATTTCGGTTACAAAGTGTGGATCCATTTCAACCTTATTTTGTCTATTAATCAAATAAGCAATCACTGTAGATTAGAATTTTACGACATCTAGAAACTATATTTAGCTGGAAGTAGATTACACCGCAGTGGTGAAATAAGTATGTGTGGGACCTTGAATGAAAAAGTCATTGAGTACCTATTAAAATTTTGTCATTACAAGAGTATGGGTTTTAAATTTTACCATTAAACACAACTTTATACTTGTCATTACAAATTCAAGATATTATTAGTCTTCAAATGTAAAGACTGATGTATTCAAATATATGGGCTTTGAATAGTATGAGAACAATAGTTGATATGAACACCAATTATATATTTATCGCAGCAATCACGCAGCAGCAGGTGAGCTAACCAGAGAGAATACATCAGAAACTTAATCATAATTTCTTGAAGATTTATACATAATCACATTTAAAATGTTAAACAGACTTTGTCTTCAACTGCGAATAGTGCTCTTTTAACATTAAAAATATTTTTTCTGGTGCATATTTTATGTAATCTTTAGTTTTCTCTCCTACAACTTATATTATAGATCAAGACTGTCCAAAGTACGATCCGTCTCTAATATTTGTGCGATATATTTTTAATCTATATTATTACAATTACGCAAATTCTGTTTTGGTGTACTCGGAAAATTACATTATTTTATTTTTATGTTATACCAAATAATTGAATTTTAATTGATAAATAAATAAAACTAAATTTAACATTATACTCGTATTTTTCTTTTTGTCGAAAACAACTAGGAACGTGTGTATTTGTTTCTGCGGCCCTCTAACGCTGATTTCTCGCGATGGCATATGGTCTGGATAGTCCTGTTATACCTAGACTATTATAGACAAAGACTGAAGGTAAACAATTTATTAGAAGGAAGAAATTATTATGATAAGAGAATATAATGCAATGGATTGGAATCTAAACTGTGTTTCACCTGTTGAAAATGTAAGAACTTGAGAAACTCTTTTAAATATAACTAAAAATATGTTATGCACTATTTTTTTATAGTAGGCACTGTCTACATAAAATCGCTTACAGTCGGTACCGAATTGTTAATAAACGTTTCCGAATTAATTTTAAACAAATGTATCTTCTAAGATATAAGATTGCTAATAAACTTAAATTAACTTAAATGAAAACAAAAATCAATTTCAGTTCTCAAAAACTAAAAAAAAACAAAAAAAGAAATTAAATAAACGAAGAAAGTATTAACAGCTTTGACTGTGTGGCTGTGTCTTACTTCCGCCTAAAGAGGGCAGCAATTCACATCAGAGTGACGAACAAAAACAAGACCAAAAACAAAACCAACAACTGAACTACAAGAACAATAACAAATAGTAAATAAATCACATTATTCATATCGCAGCTCGGGAAAATATTAAGGCGACATTTAATTTATCAAATTCAAGCTAACAAACATGCTACGGAATATTTGTGAACACATAAATCCAATAAATGAAACTACAGAAAATCACTGTGAATAGTGACTAGCAAACGGCAAACGGCAAAGAGCAAAGAGCAAAACAGCAAACAGCAAACCAGCATAAAAAAGTAAAAGTAAATTTATATTAAATGTATAGTAGAGTAAAACTTCCGGTACGTACCGGCACTCATGATGGTATGCGATTATAATTGTAATAGTTGGCAACACTGGCCAAACAGAGTACGAGAGTCGAGAAACTCGGACATGCCATAAAATCATAAAGCACAAGCACTTCATATGCTGAAATGATGTACGGAAAAAAGATTAATTTATTAACAGCAGAATTTAGCATTAATAAATAAATAATAATAAAATTAAAAGTAGAAAAAGTATTTCATTAAAATCAGCAAATGTCACAGCAGTCACCTTTTGTTTTCGACAAAAGTTCGAAAAAAAAACTTTATGGTGGGTGTGCGCTGCGTGCCTAAATGTCGCGTTTTGCGACATTTTATGCCATTTACTCTGCATTTGTTCCTTTCTTATTTTTCACTATTTTCCTTGTTTTAATATAATTTTTTTTTTTTTTTGTTGTATTTTTTCCAACTACACACAATTTGTTGATGATTTTTTGATAAGCTTACATTGTAGGTTAAACTTAATGAAGTTTGCATTTCTATTCCAAAATTACAGTGGCGGATTTTTCACAATTTTATTTAATTTCATTAAATTTTTTGTTAAGACAACAATATTTTTTAATCATATATTATTATCATAATGCAAAACACAAACACATCCTTAAATTCTCGAAATGTAATTTAAGGTTGTTAACGAGTTTCTTTACAGATCGTTATGGTCTGAAAAATCACCTTCATAAACTACAATGATCTGCTAATCCGGAATCCAGATTCTATCTCGAAGATGAGGAAACTATCATGCATATTCTTTGTGACTGTCCAACTTTAATAACACACAGAAGAAACTTGCTTTATATGGAACTTCTGTCACCAGTACAGATTAAGAACTGTTCTTTAAATTTAGTTCTGGACTTTCTTTATAAAGTTTTAAAAGGTTTGTGTAATCAATAGTGAAATTGGTATAATAGGACTCTTCTGGCCGCAGTACCGGCCGTTGAGCGATTTCACGTCAAAAATTTAAATTATAAT
>NC_051847.1:25055392-25082054 GCF_002237135.1 Teleopsis dalmanni | reverse complement strand
TATAGACTTACATATACTATCGTTTTAGTTTTGTTATATTTTATTAAACATACTCAAAAGAGTTTGTAGGAAAGAGTTTAAGATTCGCAATCATGTAATAGATACAAAAAACTGGTTAAATATCTTTTAATTAAATCGCATTTAAAACACTAAAAATTCACTTTAAGGTATTAAATAATTTTATTGAATAAAAAATATGAACAAAAAACAATTAAAAATCATTTAACAGTTTTGTTATAATTTGCTTCAAAAAGATATAAAATCTACAAGTGCTCATATGATTTTTTTGTTATACTTTCAGGTAAATTTTACAGTAGCTACTTCAATCAAGCAACAACAATAAAAAATGAAAGTAAAATTAAATAAATTTATTTTTTATAAGAATTTGTACAAAAATAAATGTATATGAAACAATATAAATAAGCGAAATCAGTCAAAAAATCAGCGAAACAGTTTTTAATGAAATAAGAAAAAGACGGCCTTGAAGACAATTAAAATTTTGATATTCAATGTAACACCAATCAAAAATACATTAGATTTAGTTTTTGATTGAAACATTAAATACCAAAAAATATAATTCAAGCCTAACTATATTACAGTGAAAACTCTGTTCAAGGAACAACTTTTGTTTGTTGAAATGTGACTTTCGGTCAAAATGGTTCATATTGCTGAAAAAAAATTTGATTTGAGAAAAACTGTCTACCCACAGTTATAGTTTTCACTGTACTTATATTATATGGTAAATAACTATACGATATAATATGTTATTATAAATCGCATCAATTTAATGGGTTGGTTGATTACAGTGGCAAGCCTGTAGAGATATAAGCTTCCGCTACCCATAATTAGAGACCTTTCGCAATTTGACTATCACATCACTTATAAAAAACTATAAACAATAATATGAAAAGACTAAGTACATTCAGTTGAATTTAGATAATTTTGTCCTTACCGAGGAACAGTGTGAAAAACTGTATCAAAAGTGCTTCTCTAAAATCCTATTTCTTCTAAAATACAGAGCCAGCAGGCATTCATAGAGAAAATGTTTAAATGTTTATTTTTCTTATAAGTATCTTTAAGCTCTACAGTGAGTATAAAAAAAAAAGTGCAACTCCTCTCCGTAGGTTCCTTTACAACAGTGACTATAGAGATCTACAGTAAGCCTTGTAGTATTTACACGCTGCTTTATAATAACTTTTTAAGATTTGGTCTTGAGAAATAAAGGCCAAATTAACCGGCCTTCATACTGTTACTGGTAGGTAGTTTTTGCATATGATGGAAACTTATTTTGTAGCAGATTAAGGTAAACGAGAGCTTGACTCTTTGAAGAATATGCTAAGCTTTAGTACAGGTAAAAACACAACAAATATATAACGAGTATTATCCAATTAGATTTTAAGTAAAATTCTATTATTTTTTCAATAATCAATAATTAATAATATAAATAAATAATATAGATAAAAATAATTTCCAATATATTTTGGTCACATATTTTAAAAACTTTAGCAACCAAAAACATTTACCCAAAAAGATATTTCAAAATTCGAAATGCTTTCGGATATATAGCTATTTTAAATGGAATATTTTTTAGGGAACAAAAATTATTAAAAAAAAGTAGTTAAAACAATATAATTAATATTATAATAATAATAATAATATTTTAATTTCAGGAAGCCACCTATTTTTTATGATTAATATTTTCTGAAGGTAGTGAAGCGATATTTATACTAATTCAGTATTTTTCTTTTTGGTTTCAGGTCATTATAGAGTTGGAATCGTCTCCACGCCGATGTTTTTTTGAGAGGTATGTTTATAAAAAACCACAAATTTAAGAACGCCCACAAGATGTTCGAAAAGAAGTATCGTTTTTAAGAAAGAATCAAGAAATCTGACTTTTTTATTCAGATATGCCCATAAGCACTTCGAGGTAGATATGTAAAGCAATACGATGAGTAAGTGAACAAAGTTAAACCAAACGATTACTATAGTAATCCAACCTAATTATATATACAGTCATAAAATTGAATGTGTAACAATAGATTTTATATATTTTTTTTTAATAAGTAAAGTTGGTTGAGTAGGTTCTAATGGTGAAGTACTAATGTTGGTATTATACGACAAGTTAGACTCCGACTTTTTCGGCTATACATAAACAAAAAATTTTTATATATTGTTGTCCTCAGCAGTATAGTTCCATCGTGCATATCTTATGCTATTATATATACTCGAATCTTGCGCTAAATATGAAAAATATGAAAAATATGAAACTCTCAACTGCTGTTGGAGCAGTGTTTGGTCATGTGTATAACTACTATATATAACATATATAACTATATGTACTATAACTATATGTAGCAAACTATATATACCAATTGGTATATATACCAATTATACTATATACTATATATTTATACTATATATAACTATATATATAACATATATAACTATATGTACTATAACTATATGTAGCAAACTGTATATACCAATTAGATATTTATAACTATAAAGCTTCTATTATAAAACTAAATATTAACATTTTTGCACTATCAGTTATTATAATCAATTGTTATTAAATATATATAGTATTTGTGTTTCTTTGACCACAAAAAAACAATACTGAATTATTATTTGTTTTGCAAATAATATAAAATTACTTCTCATCTGCTTAAAAAATATTTATTATCTGAAAAAATCCATAAAATTGTTAATAATATTTAACAGAATACATACAGTTATAAAAATGGTATTTATATTGTCTTTTTATGATTTTTTATGTATAAAATGCAAATTACAACTGCTTTTAAGATTGTCTACAAAATACAATGTTTTACAAAAATAAAAAATAATAATAAAACAAAAGCTGATATATTCCGTTTGCTAAATACTGAAATATATTACATGTCTTACACTTTTAAAACAATTTATGCGGAATTTTGATGTTTTGAATCACTTTTTATATTTCAGCATTAATAGATATTTTTTCTTAATTTATGCTACATGGCACTATTTCGCATAAAAGCAACAGAGAACAACGGTTAACAGCATTCACATGAAGTATGTATCTATGCATCTAAGCAATTATTTAGTACTGTACGAGATGCAGTGTATCAGGTACTGAAAGTGAGCTATTTCGCTTGCAAGTAGACGCTGAATATGTAAAAATTACTGAAGCGAAAGTGGTTTCAGCTCAACAAAAAGAAAAGAAAAACAAATTCCAGTCAACAGTATATGCTGCTGCTTCGAACAGTTTAAAACTTCAATTTAAATATTTAAATAAATATTAAAAAACGACTTGATACCATATATTTATTAATTATGAAGAAGAATGAGGAAGCAATATAAAAAACACCTTTTAAATGTGGTGTTTCTTTAATCATTTTAAATATCTTGAGATAACAGAAATTATTATTTAATTTGATGGTTTTAGTGGCGCTCGAGCTGCCTTCTTTGGCAAAGTAGCGCACAGGTGCCGTTTTGTTACCTCACACCCAGTTACTTAAATTTAAGTATTGAAACCCATCGACGCAGTTGATAAAGTAAGTGACTGTTTCGGAGAGTTGTACTTTTAGAAGATATATATCTGAACTAATATATATCGGCGCAGTTGATAAAGAAAGTGACTGTTTCGGAGAATTGTACTTTTAGAAGATATATATCTGAACTATTCCATAATGGAGTGTCTCAAAATGCGTAGGCTTTTGCAAAAATTTTTGTCAATTATATCCTTTTCCTCTTTGTAGCTTCTGCATATTTGGTTGACAGAGATACCCGACTTTTCAGTATAGTTGCCCGTGACGTCTTCTCAAGTTTTATTACTTACGTTTTAACTTAGCTTAGTCGTTGTATACTCAATGAATTTTATGAGATCTATATTTGTTCCTCTGCTGAAAATGCTTCCTGATTCCACAGAAATTTAATTTTCTTGTGTTATTTGGTAGCTTGGAACCCAGATCAATGGTATTATGCACTGGTTGCTTGCTATGCTCAGTTGAGTTTTTCACTGTTCCACTAATTTTGACTTTGTATTATAGCTGGACAGTACAAAAAAGAACAGTAGCTTTATTATCGTAAGTATAGATTTTGTAGACTCTTTTTTGAAGTTAGTGCAACTGCTTCCTTGTTAGCAAGAAATTAAAGAGTTTAAAGAATTGTAAGACACTGCTTGTAAAGTAAAAGGGTCAATTTATGTCTTATCCAGCTCAAAATAACATATGTCCACAACAATTATTTAAATTAAAATTTATGAAATAAAATACTAAGTGTGTCATAATACAATCATGATTTCATAGATTTGAACTAATTTCAATCTAATAAAAATATTAAGATTAAAAAAGAAAAGACTGTATGGGGCAAAAGTAAACTCAAAAAATTGAAGAAATTAAACGGACCCAGTTTTGTCGCTTGAAATTAATACATCTGTGAAGTTCACGCATAGTTTGGAAACCCAACAAACCTTTTATTTTAAATATATTATAAAATTATTGATATGCGATATAAGCAACAATAAAAAATATTTGGTCAAAAGTTGTGGCCAAAAGGTTATAATATATCTTTTTCATTTCAGACTTATTTGATATCCGAGTCGTTTCTTTGTTGACCTACTTTAAAAAACGTATTCTTAAAATGTTCTTCCATTGCGTATTAATCTGTAAATTATTGGACTACAATTTAACATTTAATTAATTGTTTTTAAATTAATTTAATTTAAAAATGCAGAAGACGTTAAACGTATTTATTTTAATTTTCGCAGGTGGTAAATTTTTAGAAAAAATTTGAATTTTTTATCATATATTTCACACGTTCTATTTTTGTGTTGTATCTAATGTTATTTGACAGCTTTTTGAGTTAAAACAAAAAAAAAAATGAAAATAAAAATAATGCAAGTCAAGACTGCAAATATTGAGGCAGAACACGTCTTTAATACATCATAAGCAGATTTAAGCATTGCGTAAAACAACGAGTATCTGATCTATGTAGAGGGTGTGACAGTTTTCAGATACACGAGTGTCTTACAAATTGGTTTCACTTTTTGTCAATGGCAGGCTAAACATTAGTTATCGTAATATGTTTTTATAGACCCTGTATATGTATAAATTTATTTACCATATATGTTGGCAATCACTCTTAATTTTTCTTGAAAAGCTGCTTTTCATAAAAACTTGTTTAAAGTAAATTTTTCTTTAGTTTATCTTTTTATTTAAGCTTCACTTTATTATCATTTTTTTTGCATTTGGTTTATTTCCGTTGTTCATTGAATAAAAAATATGTAAAACTAATTTGCGTTTCTAACAAATTTTACTCATACTACAAATTTATACTCACATTAATTACGAAAAAAAAACAAAAAAAAAATGAAATCGTGTTAAGAGGTATTAAGTGGATATTGACCAAGAGTTGATTAAGTCATATCAATAAGTGATAATTTTTTAATATTAATTAAATTTTGCTTAAAATTATTGACAGGAAGAGCATACGCATATAACATAAATATATATACTCTCATTAAATGTATGTTATTAGTAATTTTTCGACTGTGACTTAAGATATATTTCAAAATTTAATTAGTAGCAACAGCTAAAACTGCCATATCAATAATCTAAGCTCTAGCAAAACATAACAGACAAAACGAACAAGTTGAAAGAGACAGTATATTTAATATATATTAAGTAATATTTTAATAATTCATACTTCAGAGAGCAATAATAGTTCCCCAAGGAAGTATCCGTCATGATGGGGTGTCTGCTAGAACATGGCGAAGGACAGTCGATGCTACATGCAAGCAGCAAATTATTCCTGGAATGACATCAGATGAGAAGCATGCAATAGAATTCGACACAAAAAAATGGTGGAGGTCTTATGCTCCACTAGTAGAAGAGGATAATAGAAGAAGAAGAATACTTAAAAAATATATAAATATATATTAAATACATCATATTATAAAAAGGTATATTAAGATATATATAATTAGTAGCAATAAAATTACAGAGATTGGACACATGAGTTCAGCTTACATCAAACATATAGTACGTAAAAATGCCAAAGTGACAGAAAGCTAATAAGAAGCTAATAAGAATAAAAATAATAGCTGTAATCGCCATATATCAGGTGCATATAACAACTGACTTAAATTTGGAGTGATTTTCCAAAACATAATAAAAGTCGTGCAACGGAACGATCTCTTAAACGATGGAAAGGAAATTGGAATACAACAACAACTAAGTTAACTTGATGTGTATATATATATATATATAGATTTCTTAAGTAAGAAGGTTGTAAAATAGTTTAAAAACAACAATACTTTAACACATATACAATAATTGCAACTTCAGATAACTTAGCAATTAATGAATATACTTTGCAGTGTGAAGTACGCATTATATCTACCATATTAATCATGTAAGTATGTGAGTGATATCAATAAGGACCTAGTCTTCATAAATGCGAATCAGTTAATGTATTCAGTTAGCCAATAAATCAACACCCATCTTAATACATGCCATATTACGTCTAGACAAGAATATATATAATTTATAATAAAAAAATAAATTTGTTAAACAAAATAGCTACATAAATATTTTATTTGATTTATTAATACAATTAATCGTTTATATCATTCATATAAACTGCAAAAGGAAGTCGTTTAACCTTAACCTCAACCAATAACTCTGACAATGAAATGAAATAAAATTAATTATTGTAAAGTGTACTTAATAATTGCATTAGTAAAAACTGAATTTATATTAAAAAAAAATTTAATTAGTGGTATTTACCTTTACAATAAATACATACAAAACTTTTATTTATATTATATTTTTTTTTAGTTATTTATTGTCCGTCTTCAAAAGAATCTTTTCAGAATCAGATTTTTTGTTTGAATTACGGCGGCAGTTCCGCAAGAGCTGCCAAGCGAAAAATATGCGCTCAATGATAAAATACTATTGAGGTTTTTTTTTATAGTTAAAATTTTATAAAAAAAAGTCCAAAACAAATTTTAAAATTAAATACAAAAACATTCGAAAAGATTTTCAAAATGATAGATAACATTTTGAAAATTTGTAGTAAAATAATTGTCACCAACATGTAACAATCTGTGTAGTCACACAATAAATAATATTAAAAACTAAAAATTGAAATTAAAATAAAAATAAAAAAGTTAAAACTTAAAGGAAAATAATATTACCATATTTTCCCATATATTTAATATTATGAAAAACAATTAATGCAGTGCCTTTGAAAACCCAAGATATAGAAGCATGTATTGTATCTATAATTATTAAAAAATTGCTTGTTATTATTGAAAGTGAAGTGTAGTTACTTATAAATCTTTTATTGTTTATGTTATTATCGTTATGAATCTAATTCTTTATTAGATTATTAGATTTGACTATATAAGATTTGGCTATTATATGATACTATATATTTTACTGTCACTTTGTGATAACTATTGTCCTTTTGCAATACATTACCTTCTCTCTTCACCCCATTTTAAGAGCGAGCTTTTATATAAAAATGTATTTTTAATTTAAACATTTTTATTTGCGTTTTTAAAATTATCTAAAAACTGTATTAAACAATTTTAAACAAACAGATTTTTGTTTTATTACGCAGCAGTGCTTTTCTTCAGTTTACAAAAAAAGTACAATGAAGCTCACCTAACGCTTGTAGGTTTCTTATGCGTTTAAGTGAGTATGTGATCTATTTAATAAGTTAATAAACTGCCAGTCTTACCATGAAATATTGAAACTCACATATACTCAGAACTCTGTGCTATCATTTAGAGAATACACTCCCCTTCTTATAATCTTCAAAGCTAACTTCTTTATAATGGAAACCTTAACAGTCTTTTAAGTTGGTTTGTAGCAAGTCTTACGAATTGCTAAATATAGACAACTCTCAAACAGTTGCCATATCTTCTAGAGAATGCTGTACCGATCTACTAATAGCTAAAAAATACCAATCTTACAAAGAGTTGATCACGTGTCTAAAGAAAGCCGAACAGTGGCATAACATGTGCTTAATCATTTTTACAATATTGTATAAATCCATAACTATTAAAAATTGTAGGCGTACCAAGAAATATACGTAGTTGACTCAAAATAAATTATTATTACTAGTGGTTTCAAAACTGTTTTTTTATAGAACTTCTCCATCAATGAGTTTTGCAAACTCATTGAAAAATTGTGATATTGTTTAATAGGCTATTAGCTGGTAGGATTCTTAATTATATTAATGAATAATTAGTTATTAAATAATTATTATTAATTAATTATACTTATTATAATTATTGTGTTTAAATGTATATCTGCCCCCAAATACTGATCGTGTTATCAACTAGTTTCAATTTTATCACTAAACCTTGTCCAGCTGATCGTTGTCTGCTAAACCAATGTAATATTTATTTTTCTTTTGTTGTGTTATAGATTAATCTTTACCAATATCAAAAATTACACTTAAATTGTTATGTAGAAGATTAAAATTAAATATAATCTTACAGGAATCTCTCAGACATATCTCATACTCCTTTCACTTTAAAAATAATATCACACGCTTTTCGTTTTATTAAATTTGATGTCATTTTGTGGCACAAGATTTTGTGCATTCAATATCATAAAATTATATATATCATAACTTCATTATTTTATATTTCAATAAGTGTTTGTTATTTATAATTTATCTATGTGCATATGTCCAAATTAGAAGAAATACAGCTTTTCAGTTGTCATCTCACAAATTGACATGCTTTAGTCGTTTTTTTTTTATACATGCTTCAATATATTAATATTATCATAATAAATAATTAACAATAAAAACTGCTTTACTTAGTTATTAATATATTGAAATAAGCTTGAATTTATCATTTTATAATAAAGTTAAATTGTTGCGACACCAGACTAGGCAGTATACTTTTCGCTTCAATTAACTTCAGAACGTGCAAAATGGCAATTAAAATTATATTTTCCAACCAATATTTGATCAGATGACGCGATCACTTCTTTTCAGAAACTGATCACAATTATGAACTTTTTTTTTCAAACTTTTGTGCTTTAATTGAACCCGCGTCACAAATGTCGCTCAATGAGGCATGAAACCTTTTTCGTGAACGAGTATATTTCACAGTACACATTTACAGTAGAAACACGCCAATAAATTAATATTCGATTAATGATCGAAAACATAAGCTTAAGATGATAGTAAAAGTGACTGTCATATGCCTAAAAATGTCAAACAAGCAGACAACACTGCCACGCATGTAAGCCTTATGTCATTCCAATACACAATTTGACTCATTGTGTATCTCAGTTGAGTTTAAGAATTATTTTTTCGATTTATATGCTGATGATATTGTTTATACATTTGTAAGATGTCAATTTGTCAAGTTTGCAGTAGCCAGAAAATACCGTCTGTCTGACTAACTGACCATAGCTAAGAGTACTATATACAAAAATTAGCATGTCAGCATGCCACTTAATATCGAAAGAGAAATAAAACAGAACGATCTTGAAAAAAGTTTTCTCATATGGAATTGCATACATAAGTGATATCCTTTTAACCTACTTTCAGCAGACAAGACAACATTTTATGCTTGCTAAACAATTTTTTTTTCAGTGTGCAGCTCTCATAGTTCCCAGTGTTGCATTCACATATCCATACGTTGGTTTGTTTGCATATATTTTCTGAGGAGACCATAGACTGACTATACGCACTTATAGCTCGATTGTTTCCGCCATACGTCATTTTATTTAATTTATAGTTTTTTTATGTTTATTTTTATGCTTATGTTTACCTGTACATATCATTTAAGCAAAATAAAACCAAAAGCAAAAACCTAGAGAAATAAGCCTTTCAAGCAGATTACAGACGTTTATGACAGGTCTCAAGACAAGTAGAAGTGGGTTGAATGTACTTCTGTGAAGTACAAGTGTGTCTCTTATGAATAGCTGAAGCACAATATCCAGTTATTATAATTTTTTTTTCCGCGCTTAGTTAAGGTTACATAGATACATCGGATAACTGCATAAAAACACCATCCTGTTGATAATATTTTTTTTTTAAATAAGTAAAAATCAATTAAATTGATTGCTCTACATTTATTTACTTAATATATTTATACAATCATATGTATGGAAAAAAAAATATTTTTTCTTTATAATTTCATGCAACAAAATCAATTGATTTAAATTAGCAGAAAATAATATAAGGAACACTATTAGAATTGTATAATAAAAATAATATTATATGCTTTGCACTACTATTTGTTTTTATGATTATTTAATTATTTATTCATATATTGCAATAATTAACATTAAACGAATTCAATTGCTAAATATAAATATGAATTTATATTGAAAATTAAAAATAATATTAATTACTCACTTAAGCATTTGCATATTTTAGATTAAAGCAACCTGAAGCATATTTCTTTGAATGCACAAATGTTATATGGTCTCTGCCATAGAAATATTAACCGTAATAGTAATTAATATAATGTATCATAAAAGATATAGAAACTATAAAAAAAGTACAGAAAATAATGTGAAGCTTACACTATTTGAAGGCAGCCTACAGTTTGGACTACGCAATGAATTTTTAATGCATTTCAAGTAAATTGCATTCAAATTCATTTTGTGGCATAAAAAATATTAAAATAAATTAATGGTAAGTTTCGCATTTCTTATGCGAAAATATTGCGTGGGATTTTCATGCAGCAAAAATCTCCCACAAAAATAAACATAATAAATTTTAAACTATTTAAATCAAAAAATTAAATGGTGTGATTAAATTGACACGTTTGATGTTGTTCAACAAAGTGTGCTATGCAAATGTAGTAATGTGGGAATTTTTCTTTGAACAAGTGTTTGAGATATTTTTTTCAAAACTATCAGCAAAAATTGGATTGAAAACAAAATTTTATTAAGTAATAAAATGTCTAACTTATTACACTCAACTTCCTTATACGCTTGAACAGGTTACTATTTTTATATAGAAATTTTGTTACCACCACTCCAAAATTCGCGATATAGGCCATCAAGCATTCAAACCATGTGATGACATCGAACATTAATAGCGTAGTTAGGATTGTGCTGAGGGATATACTACACACAGCGAAAAGCACCACATAAAATAGAACAGAGGTAAGAAAATTTCTCTATGGTTGTTTTCCAAAAACAAGTCCATCTCAATTTTAGCAATTTTATCTTCTTAGTAATATTAATAAGAAATCATAGAATTTTCAATAGAATTCATCTAAAATAAGTAAAAAACATTTTCTTTTTATTTTTAGTTAGTGGACTTCTTAAATTTATAAAAAGAATTTCTCCTTATATATATATATATTAAGACGTTTACAGGACATATATGTTAGGACAAAAAATTGGAAATCATATAGGCGCGCAATTCATTGTGTTATGATTGGGAGATTAAGTTCGTCTTCTTATAACCTTCAAAGCCATTTGCCAATAAAGTTGCCAGTTGCCAATAAAACTTAGATAGTCTTTTAGGGTTAACTGTGATAAGTCTGTCAATTACTTAAATAAGAATTCTCTTAAAGAGTTGTACTTTCTTCTTTGTAATTTGTTCTTTCTTTCTATTTACTTTCTCTTTTAGAAATGGATGTGACTGATCTTGTTTAATATACTTAATATAAATAATATATCAATATAACAACTACTGAAATTTGTTAATAATTTTCGGAAGGTTACTTAATGGTTTCAAATTTTTTTATAATAACATTGTAAGGATGGAAATTTTGTAATAATTTCCAACCTACATAAATTTAGTAACACCACCACTTTGAACAAAACACGTGAAGTAATCTGTAATTAGGAGAAAACATTTCAATAATAAATACAAAAGGTATATAAATAAAAATAACAATATAACATACCTTCATCATTTTTCCACATAAATTTATGTAAATTAATAAATAATAATTTATTTATAAATTATTTATTATTTTATTTATAAATAATTCAACTATAAAATAAAACCACGAGCACCGCCGCTTTTTATAAAAATGTAAACAAACATTTACAAACGTCAAAAATGTCAGAATGCAATTCGCTGCAAAAAGATGCACAAGGGAGCTTTTGTGCAAAAGTGTTAAATGCAGTAAGTTCAACTAAGATCAACTCTAAGCTTTGTGTACTTTACACAAAAAGTTCAAGAGAAATGCGTATAAAAGACGGCGCAATTTTCTAAGAATTTAGTGAGTCTTGTATGATCACTCGGTGGCATTGTATGTCAAAATATAAAATAAATAAATATAAAAATATTGTCTGACACAGTGGCGGTTTTAAGCCTAGTTGTATAAATTACTAAAATATATATATAATTGTGTACAAGTGCATGGGCGGTTTTAAGTCAAGACACTTGGACACTATTGTATAGATATTCTATAACCGAACAAGGAAATATATTTTTTTATATATACACTAACCCTTCTGTCCCACACAGGTACGCATTGAGCAAGTAATCATACGAAGATACAAACCACGGAACCAGATTAGAGATCACCGCGCTCCAAAGGAACAACCTCCAGATACAGCAGAATACCAGGAAATAATCTCAAGTTTCTCAAGTTTAATCACGTTTAATGAATTTACTTTGTTTTTTTTTTAAAAAATACTATGTCATTGAATTGTACACATTAGTAATCTCAAGTTTACATAATTACGTTTAACTAAATTCCTTTTTTATAAATACTATTTTCATGAATTAATAATATTTTAAATAAATCTACATTTAAAATTTAACACACATTACTTTTATTTTGAGAAGTCCTGTCTCCGCGAATATAAATTTATTGTAGCGACCCCCTGGAAAAGACTGAGGATACCCCAGCATAAATTATAACGAAACGGGAAAATCCGTGTCGTTACAACATAATTAAAAGATATTGATTAATATTAGCAATTAGAACTTTATTTAAACATCTAAAGACATAAATCTGTACATACTAATCACAAAAGAAATCTCTTAAATACTAATTATTAATAAGAAAAAATTTAGAAAACGAATGTATTTCTTTTTAATTAATTAACATTTTATATAATTTTTTTCAAGCAATGTTCAGTTATCTTTAATTTTATATGCAGTTTATGTACAAATCTGCATAAATGCTATTTACATACATCCAAAGCAGAAACCTATAAAAAAATGATGAGAGCTCAACTCATTCATTTATTTGCAAAATCCTTTCCTGATAACATAAATATCCATTGCCACTGCCCCATAAGCGCCACTTTGAAATAAATCATTTTTTTAACGAAGTACAACAACTTTATTATGAACTGCATCGACAATCCGAAAGATACAATTACTATCACACAAACTGTTAAAATAGATAAAGAAGTGGGAAAAAGGAAACCTTAAGTACCAAAGTCATAAGTTATATTTTACTAAAACCGTAGAGGAGAATAAAAATATTTACTAAAGTCAGCCACAACGCTAATGACATTAGAACGCCCCAAAATGTCAGATCTAGAGGGAGTTAAAATAGAAAATTGGTCGAAAAAAAATAGTAGAAAAAATATAATGTTTCTCTCCATGCCATTAACTGCCAACGAAAAGTTTACTTATGAATTTATGAGCTGCTACAGAGGACTCAGAAATACTTAAGATGCACACATTAACAATAGACCATAGAACATTGCGCGAGCGCAAAAAAAAGGTTAGAGCTCGGCTCCAGCTTTAGTCCAGAGTCAAATGGTGCAACAAGCAAGAGTAAGATATTTGTTGAATCGCATTTAATGTGTTTACCTATGCGGTAATAAAATAGTCAAAGCCTATAAGCACACAAGCAAGCCAGGCTTCGAAGCGCACTTAAAATTTCGTTGCTGCTGTTTTTCCTGCTGCTTAAGAAGAATTTTTCGCGGCTTAATGGTAAGAGTATTTTAACGAGCAAAAGGGCATTTATGTTTATTTTTTTCATTGTTTCCCCCCGCTTTTTAAATGAATTTACTAAGTTTTGCTAGCACTTAAAAATGTTCATTCATAAATTCTTGGTGCATTTTTACATAGGCTAGCTTTTTTGCCTTCTCAATTTTAACCCAAAACTAACTAAAACCAAAGAAAGAAGTGGAAATAGACGTGCATATCTTGCATTTCCATTTTTTGCAATGATATTTGCAACATATCCATTCAAAGTGTCTATAAACTTTTTTATCACTCAATTCAAATTTTAATTTATTTCACATAAATGTTAACTTTAATTATATTTTACATAAAAAATAAAAATAATATAACTTTTACTATCATAATCATATTTTTATGTGCCATTATTTCATATAACTGAATTAAATTAATATTAAATTTAGCCTTTGCATGAGTAAAAATTGTATTATCTGGTCTGGGCGAATTTATTATAGTTATATTTAGATCAAAAACATACCTTATATTTCATAAATTTTCATTAATTGTATCATTAAGACTAAATTAAGATAATTAATTCATAAAACAAGAGAAGATAAACTTAATGTAGCATATAAAGCATACACACACACTATACATATGACTTGGCCCGGTCACAATCAGACCAAAACAAAGTGAATTGACACGACTCCAGTTATTCCCGGTGTTCAATTAAAGTGTGACCAAAACAAAATGAATTGACATGATTCCATTTATTTCCGGTGTTCAATTTAAATGATGTACCTTACATTGCATTATGACCAGACACGCTAAGTGTATAACGAGTTGAGAAAAATACATTTGGTGCACTCAAAATTAATCTTCTTATCACTTCCTAGAAGTCATACCATCAAATGTCCATCTGATAGTCCCAATGGATAAAAAATAATATTCTTACATTTCTTTTTTTATATTATGAAATAATCTCTACTTAACACGATTATTTCTTCCTTAAATTCTGAACTACTTTAACTTAACTAAATAATACATTATATCGAGTTCCTCAAAATTTTAATGAACAGTTATATTACTAGCTTTTCGCTTTGTGTTAATTCCATTAATCGTTATTAATGTTATTGTACAATCTTTTTTGAGATAGTGACTCCGTTAACCCAGTTATTGTACAATTTTTTTTCGAGATACTGAATCAATAACAATACTCGCATTTTTGGAAGGTTTCTATAGAGCTCAGACAGCGCTATGTTTCTCTATAAACAGTTTTTCACCTAAAATCTTCACCTTTAGATATATTTAAGTAATTGCAGTTTTAGTCCAAGATCAGTAAGATCGGTACATAGATATTATTTAAATAATATCAAGTATATATTTATTATATACATGCAATATTTTTTACATTAACGAAAATACTATCTATCAACTTATTCTTACTTATGAGGGTTGTAAAAGAAATTATTTGTATCTAAATAAAAGAATATTTTTATGTGTCTTATATACCGCTATCTATTCTACGATCATTCATAATCCCTTCTTATTTAATGAAGACAGAAGTTAACATGACTGATACGCCTTGCAATATTCTTTCGAGAAAACCTTTTTATGATCAACTATATCACGATCTAAGCAATACAGATATCAGAGACATTTCTTTTAATCTTTAACAAAGTACTAGATAACAACATCCAATGGTGGTTAGGAAGCTATTGATTAATTTATTTTGAAATATATTTAGATTGAAAAATTTTTTAGATACTAGACTGTAGACACAAATGTACTGTTGGCACTGGCTTAGGCCTTCATGATTTCGCAATCGTCAATCCATGACTTCCAAATTGCTACAGAACACTCATAAAAGTATGTATAAGTTATTAAAATAAGTATATTTTTATTTATAAATATAAGAAATTTATACTATTTCGAATAGAAAAGTAAAAAATAGCGAGGGAATGTTCATGTTAAAATATATGTAAATAAATTAAATATATAAATTTTTATTTAAATCAGTTTTGGAGCTGACACAGTTGTTTCAGAAAGCTCTAAATATTCATCATCTATAGGGTTTGAAAATAATTGTATTTAATTTTTGGGAATTTTTTAATTATATATTTGTACTGTAATGTTAGTTATTTCTTGATAGTGTTAGATATCAACATTCAATATTATTTTACTAAGAAACTACATTATTGGATTGTGATTAATATTTTCAAAATTTATATATATTTTTGTTATTATAAATAATATTATTATATTTAATATAATTTATATATTAATATTGAACTTAATACAGTAATATAAACCAAATTTAAAAATTTGTATATATTCTATCTTTAATTAAATTCTTAATTAACTTTTTTTCTTTAAATTGCAATATATATTTAAATACTAGAAATATTCAATTAAAAATTTTATTGATGATAGGTTATTAGTTAAACTGGTGCATGTGGCCCAGAGCAATTTTCATAAAGAAATCCATTAGCAAATAGAAATATAGGTAAATGAAATGTTTAGAAGTATTTGAACAAAACAACTTTTTTAATTAAATTTTTTATACACGGATATTTACTTATAGGTATATACTTTATTTGATATCCATACTATTGGTATAATAATAGAAGACAAATATTTATTGAAATACAAATAGTAGTATTGAGATTTGCAAAAATTGGAAGAATTTAATATTTGTAAAGATACAATTTTCCATACAACTATGATATAATTGAAAAAAATGCATTTAAAGATAATTACGTGAGCACTAATATCTGCAAAAACTTTAACCCTTTGTTAATGAAAACGCTTGTATATAAAGATTGTATATTTATAATCAATAAAAGTAAATTTGTAAAAAAGTCTATTAATGTGTGAACATTTGTATTGATCAAGGCATAACATGGCAACTACCAATATTTTACTTCAATAGCAATAAAGTTGGTCAAACACTTCGACAGTGAGTAAGGGCTATGCCCTATCTTGAGGTGCGCTTAATGTTCTAGTAGCAAAAGTACCGACACGTGCAGACAATACGAAACTAAGTTGATTATATTAACCTTAATGTTGAGCTGTTAACGCTCGTAAATATTATCAAATAAGCAACACCGTAGGCAGCGGCAACTCCCAGGGCAGACAAAGCAGAGGAATCGTTCGCTGTAAGCCTGCAGCCTCTTGCAAGGCTTGCAATGTTGGAAAGAAATTATCTTTGTAAACTTGTTAACCTTATAACTCAACACATCGTTGACCCTATTTATAGGTTGGAAGAATAAGCAGCGAATAGAATGCGCGAATCCTATATATGAATAAATAAAGGCATCAATAGATAATACTAAGACGAACGTGTTAAGTTAAAATTAATATACGTGCAGAGCAGACAACATTTAATTTGAATACTTATAAGTATCTTTCTTATAATAAAATAGATTTTTTTCCGTTGTGACTGTTGTAATTGAGTATTTAAGTAAATTTAAGAAGATGCATTTTAAAGCTGCTTTCTGCTGACTCTCTCTGAAGCGTAAATGTGTTTATCTTCTGTAACAACAGTTTAACGATCTTCGGTTTTATTTTATTCCATTTTTCATATCGGTTTGTTATGAGTCTTAGGTGTATTCAAAATTGCTGAATATTCATGTAATATTGTATTCCGTTTATTGAATTGGCCTGCAACGGCATTTGTACCATCGGTCCCAGCGGCAGCCACCGCTTCTTGCTGCTTTGCAAGTCAGAACAACCGTCAAGTAACAATTTCTGGCCTTGAAGCCTGTGAGGGATTTCTTTAGTGTTCAGTTTTTTATTTTATTAATTTTTTAAGAAGGCGTCGCCTTAAACTGCCTTCAACGCTTTTATTTGAAAGAAAAAAAAT
This sequence comes from Teleopsis dalmanni, assembly GCF_002237135.1. Lineage (NCBI taxonomy): Eukaryota > Metazoa > Arthropoda > Insecta > Diptera > Diopsidae > Teleopsis > Teleopsis dalmanni. Next base: position 25,064,338 of record NC_051847.1, on the reverse strand, counting down.
ATATTTTTCTTCTAGATTCTTTTTTTAATATTTGGTAAAATTTAAAATTCTTTTTTATTTTTTACAATTGTTAAAAAAAGTTGGCGGGAAGTTGTTCGTTATAGCATATAAAAACCATTGTAACAAATATTTTAATTTAATATAATATTAATAGCAAGAAAAACTTGAAAGCTGGTAACAAGGAAACTTTTATTCTCACTATAGACTCATGTAGACTCGAATTCATATTAAAATCATTTCACACGATTTTGTATAATAATGTCTCTTTTCAGTGTTAAAGTACGATAGATTATATATAACAATAATAATAATAATATTAATACTTTTGTTATTATATATAGCGATAATTGGACATTGTGGCGTAAGAATCGACAGCAGTTATTTGATGAAAGTACAAGATAAGCTTCTTCTGTGGGAAGCTGTTGACAAATCAAAAATAGAGAATCTGTGCTTAAGTCAAATATTTCATTTTTGGTAGTTAAACAACTGATAATGACTACCAGTAGATATAACATCAATAAAAACATAAGAATTTTACTTTTAACCTATGTATCTTATTTACCATTACATTTGTGCTATTGTATCTGCGTTTTCTTGAAAGTAAGGTGGATAGTACATTAAAAGGTACTAAATATTAACAGATATATCTAACCTACCATTACAATTGCATTGTCTTATCTGCATTTCCTTGAATGTAAGGCAGGATAAAATTAACAACTGTGTTGTTCCAATGATGACTCCTACGATAATTGTGTATTAAATTTCGTTATTTTGCATCACATTTTGGATCACCTTCTTTTATAGCCAGAGTCTTTGATCTAACAAAGGAATTTTGCAGCGCTAATGCTGAAAATTATTTCTGAGCCTGGATTGTTCTTACTTCAAAAATGTTTTTCAAACTCTAAAACATAAAGAATTCTAATACTGAACTCATATCAAAAATATGTATTAAAATATTTGGAAAAAGTAGTTTTCAAAGACTATTGATGATGGATATTTAGCGGTATCAGAATAAGTCAAATGGTTAGTCTAAGAATGATTTTGGATATCTCACTATTGTTGTGTGTTATAACTACGGCACGCAGATACTTAAATCCAGTATCTGGCACGAAGATACTATCACTAAGGTCTAGTGTAAAAACATGCTTTAAAATAATATTAAAAAATTTTTTAGTAATTTTGTCTTAGTTATAGAACTTCAAGCACTCTTTCACAAAACTAGGTACTATAAAATCTTATAACATAACATGACATAACTATAGGCTAATAAGCCCATAGTATAACCAATAAAATAATAACTTTTTGCGAAATATCGACTTTATTCATTAACGCAGTCACTTTTAAGAATATTAGCTGTACATTTTTATCTGGTACCGCAAGAGATTAATAGGACTAAGCGTAGGTATCTTATTGATTGCTTAAAAATTTCCGTAAAACCTTTTATTTCATTGGGGGTTGGCATTGTTGTAAATATTTTGAGTAAATATTTAATTATATTATTTTAAAATGTTTGTATTGGTGTCGACCTCAATACTTATATGTGTTTCATTTTTCCAGGCTTTAGGTTGTTTATTGAAAAAATATATTTTTTCATAATAACTATTATATAAAAACAAATTTAAAATTTAATAAGAAATATCACAGTTGTTAACTTATTTAACAGATATTTCCGTATGTTATATATTATTTTAAAATAGTATATATATTTTATTATATTTATGGGCTTTTATAAAAAAAGTGTGTAGAGAACATTACGATTGTCAGTACATTGGCATTTGCGAGTATTTAAAACAACATTAAAAGAAAAATAGGTTATCAAATCTGAAAGATCTCTACTTCATTGAAGCGTAAACATTTAAAATACATTTCGATATGAAAATTTATGAAATTACCAGCAACAAAAGTAGACTGAGACTGAGTTTAAGTTTTAACAAATTTGTTTAAAAATGTTGACCAACAAATTGCTGCGTCGTAAACGCCGTCGTATTGAAATTATAAAAAAAAAAATAAAACTGCAAAACATGATTTTTACCGCAAGCAACTGTTGCAAAACTAAAAAACGCTCGTGCTGCCAAAATTCGCTTACTCCGTTTCTTAGCTGATTTTTATGAATGATCGCACCGCCTAAGCTTAAAGCTATGAAAACGACTCATATGAACCAAAATACGCCGTTCTTTCGCAGTTGCTGTGGTTTGCATCTGTATCTGTATCTGTATTTATTCGGATTTCGATATAAAAGACAACTGCTTCCAACCAAGTGCAAAGAGACATGTACTCATAAAAAATATAAAACAGCGACGTGCAAATGTCAGTCAGCATCAAAAGTTGATTTAAAATTAAAAATACAAAAATTCAAATAACTAAAAAATGAAAAAAAATGTACATATATACATTTATATATACGTATAAAAACTAAAGACACTTGTTGACCAAAAGTCACATTGACGTCCGGCAACAATAACAACGACAACTGTGAACAGAGGTCTTTTTTTGTATTATTTATATTTATATTTATTTTTGTTATTATTTTCAAACAGATATTCAAGTGCTTTTTGAGCTGATGATGAACAACTTCAGAGACAAGATCATAAATCAAAATTTATTTTTCGCTTTTCTTATTTTATTTTATTTTATTTTTTTTATTTTATTTTTTTATTTTATTTTGTTTTATTTTATTTCATTTTTATATATTTTGTGTTCTTTTTACTTGTATTTTTATTTTTATGTTTATAACTTCTTTCTACAGATTTTTACTAAGTATTTATGAAACCTGCATAAATTATATATCGACCGTTGCCGTTGTCGTTGTCGTTGTACCGCTGTCGAAGCGAGCTTACCACCGGAGCTCAGCTTGCGACTATCTTTAAAGCCAAGTATCTATAAAGTGCGCCGTAACGCGCGTAGAGATTGCATATCTGATAAAATGGAAAACATGAGATACCGCTGCGCAACGCAGCATGTATCTCAACTACTCGTCTTAAGCAAAGCATTTTTGTACTTTTTAGGTTTTGTTTTTATTTTCTTTTATGTTTATGCTAAAATATTAATAAAACAAAAAACGAAGTGTGCATAAAACTTAAGAAAAAATTGTGTTAATGAAAGTGGACATGAACTATCCAGCAGCGATTTTTATGAATAATTTTTGTACAAATAACTTTTACGATCCGCAATTGACTCTATTTGTATCTAGAAAAATTATGTAGAAAAAAATTTTGCATTCAAAGTAATTAGATATTCTACCATATATGCATTAAAGTATCACACCGCTGATCTACTATCCGATTGAACTTTTGCCCATTAATTGCTACTTCTATTATTATTGTATCATTATAAAAATTATTGTATTTCAATTAATTATAGTGCACTTTTCGAAATGTGATTTAAATACGAAAAAATCTAAGAAAAATAGTCATAATTAGGGTTTACGTAGCGTATAAGTTATGCGCTCGTTAAAAGATGTCTTACATAATATATGAATATATATGATAATTAAAAGTATAAAAACTAAATAAAATTTTTTGCAAGTCATTATTTAAAAAATTATAAAAATTCAGTGATTTGCATTGATTTATATAAGAAAATTTGAGGTTTTTTTTGTTATAATTAAATGATTACTAATGTACAATTGTGATAGAGAAAGCAAATGTATCATATCTTTTCAAAATATAAAGTCATTAATTGATTATATTACTAGAATAATTTTTATGTATTCAAGTCAAACGAATACAGTCATACTCGAATCGCGGTGACCCGGCTGAAACGCGGGACAAGCCAAGATGGACAGCTAAGAAGGTTTAGTGGGATTGGCAGGGTATCATCTATTACGAACTGCTGTCCCATGCCAAAATTGTTAACTCGGAACTGTACAGTCAACAATTGGGTCCAGAAACAGCCAGCTTTCAGCAATAGGAGAGGAGTAGTGCTCTATCAACACAACGCCAAGCCACACACATCACTTTCACACATCATATTTAAAAGTCCCTAGTATGTCACAAAACCTTACTTCTTTATATTGTTAATAGAAACATCATAGCGATCTATTGCAACCATTATCACAATGGTTAGATCATCCAACTATTTAGCAAAATAATTGGTCACTCCAAGCATTCTTTAGCTACACATTGAAGAATAAAAGTAATTAAATTTCTCTGGAGCAGAATTGACTGGTTACCAGGTCGATCAAATGAGATGTGCTCAAAAGAAACAGTAAAAAACTTAACTGGTAATAACTCCACTGAACAGTTCACAAGAATGCTCACATAGCGTGGGAGAATATCCTGAGAAAGACTTAGGTTTTACTTTCAATAAAAGTGTGCGCATAAATAATGTGGTTTTAAAAATACGTTAGCATCTCCGGCGAACAATAGGAACACTTATGGTAAACAATTTGTATTCACTGATTTTAAGTACTAATATACTCTTTTAATGAGTGCATATTCTTTCTGACTGTCCAGTTTAATAACGCACAGAAGAAACTTGTTTCATATGGAATTTCGGTCACCAGAACAGATTAAAAGCTCTTCTCTAGATTTAGTTCTGGTCTTTGTTCACAAAATTTTAAAGGGGTTTGTGTAATCAATAGTGAAATTAGTATCATAGGTGTGTTTTGGCCGTAGTATCGGCTGTTGGGCGATTTTATGTCAAAACTTTTAATAATAAAATAATGAGTGAAGTTCTACTACTAGAATTTTACAATGTATGTATTCAGTTTTTCAAAGAGTTTCGTACAAGTCTTCCTATTATTAATAGACTTAATAGTAATAATAGAATATAAATTAAATATCTTATTATTTATAGACTTAAAGATTCAAAATTCTAAATTGAATCTATGTATATATGTCTTTATTAGAAAATTTGTGTAGTGTGCTACTATATATAATAAGTATCTTTTTTTAATTAAGTCTTTCTTTTAGAATGAAGAACATTTCTATTTAGTAAAGAAAAATGAATGCAAAATTTATATTTGAGTACCTTTAAAGTATTTTTTTTTGGATTTGAAGCTTCGACATGTAAGAAAACGATTTCCACAGTTAAAACTCGTGTACATACATTATTGCATGCAATCATTTTTTATTCATAATATATTTTTTATTATTTTTTTATCTGTTTTTCTGTTTTTTTGTTATTTTTTTTTTTTGCGTAATCACTAGGAAAACAATCGAAACAACGACAGAAGTAAGAAAAAAATACAAAAATCTTAAAAACGCAGAATGCCGTGATTGTACGCTTTACCAAGTTGCGTAATCCATCAACCGTGGCAATCAAAAGACGACGGAATTGTCAAAGTTAAAGTTTGTTAAAGAAAAAAAATAGAAAATTTTATTGTTTTAAATAGTTTTTCTAAATACAAAAGTCGTATAATGTCTTACACCCTCCGTTATTCCCACACACAATACATTTTCATGGAAAAAGTATCTACCGCCGCTGGCAACTTTTGTGGTTACTTCAGTTGCATGCACAATTTCGGTGAACATTCTCCACACAAACTTATATTATTCTTTTATTTAAAAATATTTAAATATTAAATATTTTACATACATATATAATTTTCATACAAAGTAGTAGAATCTAAGTGAAAGACAATGTTAATAGAGAAATATTCGACTTCTGTCTTTAACTAAGTTTCAGTTTTGTCGTTGGTAAAACTTTGAAATTTATGTAAATGAAACTACTATTTTCTATTTTTATCTATTTTAAACTTTTAAAATCCATAAACAAATAAATATAGATATTGAAATATTGATTGCGAAATCAATAATTATTTTAACTACTACTATAATTTGGCAACAAAATATTTACAATATTATTAAAATGTTAATATTATAATACTAAGAACAGTTCTTTGGATTAGAACCATAAAGCGTTACTACTTTTTATATGAAAATTTAATTAATATATAAATGCATATTATATTTTTATATTATATTAAATTCAAACTCGATCTAGTAATATTGTGACGGTTCCATTTAATTTTATTATGCATTATTTTCAAATGACAAGCCATAAACACATTTACGGTAGGCTCTGTTTCTGGTAACAATCCAATGATAAATAGAGAAGAACCTGAAATTTTTACCTTTCTCATGGAAGATCAACGTTATATGGAATCAACAGGAATTTCTGGCATAAAAATCAAGCTTTTTTCTGTCAGATCTGAAACCATTTTGTGGCTTCGGAAAGGATAATTTCCTCTCATCCATTCAGAAAAATAACATAAACTGGGAAAGTTATTCTGGTACATTCTACCTAGACCTGCAGAATTGATATCGGCCTAAAATGATTAAGGATTTATATGAAACTAAGCAAAAACAATTCAAAAACCATTACTGATTTTTCTGTATTGTTTTGACTAGACATTGTAAGTTGAATTATTACCCAACAAAATGGGAAGGTTTTGTGAGAAAATGGATGATATCTGAAATCACATAATGGAAGCCTGCCCTACACTGATGTATAAACATAAGTTAACCTAGGTAGACATCTCATATCGGAAGAAGATATAAGACTCGGTAAAATAGGTTCCATTTTATAATATTTGAAGGAAATCAGCCTTGCAGAACATTTAGTGATAAATTCGCAGTGATAAAATAATAACAATCAAATATGGATGATTTCTTAATGTATGGACCATTAGTTTTTTTCGTATGTTAGAAAGAACAGCTGAGTACAAGGGTAGGCTTAATGTAACATAACTTAAAGTTACAAATTAAAGAAACAGTTTAGGCTTAAATAAAATGTAAAATTGATAGACACGTTTTATTACGTTAAATACCGCTAAACTTTGGTTAATAATTTTATATGAAATAAAAAGAATTTATTCTTTATCACATATTTTCCCATCGTTCTTACTTAAGAATAATTGCTTTATTTAATTATAATTTGTGCAAATTATTATTAACGTAAATGCTGTAATTTTTCACAATTAATTAAAACTAAAAACCGAAACGTGCGGGCAACTTAATTAAGTTATTTAAATTATTATACCTGTAAGTATATAAAATCGTACAGTTCATAAATTTTATAGTATTTCTTTGGATTTGGCATATGTAGTACGTCGTGTGCGTAAGGAAAAAAAAACTTGTCCATACCTCATGTGGCTACTGTGATATGTAACACTTATGTTTTTTCTGATTAAGCGGATAAAATTTCGACAGATTAATTGATTGTGGAGTATCTAAATTTTGTTAAGCTCAGATTTTTGTTCCATTTTAAAGCAGAAACTTTTATTTTCCTGCTAATTCATGGTGCAATATAAAGATATAGCGCAAATTTATATAACCGACTTAAATTGCATTACTTGTGGCTTAACTTCAAAAAATTCGTTAGTACGAATAAAATATTTCTGACGTGAATTACAAAAATGACATTTTCTGAATTCTTTTTAAAAATGTATATATTATATAGTTTGGAGATGCTTATAGATTAAACTTAAACAGAAATTAAATTTAAAACATTATTTAATGGTTAATATAAATTTTGCTTTTAATATAGCGTCAGTGAGCAACAGGTGTAGATACACTGACAAAAAATTTAAAAGATAATTTTTAAAGTAAAGTCGGTTGATATATTGTGGTTAATGCTGTGATAAAAAATTATAAATATAAGAATACATATAAAAAAATTAAAGTTTTTATTATAGTTAAAAAAGTCATTCAATCAGAAACGTTTTTATAAATTATTTTTTTATATTAGTAAGTTACTTGAAGTGGAGGCAGAAACGAATCCTTCTCAATTAGCTAAGAATGCCGTTTTGATTTCACAATTCCTCGTAGTAATGGGTAGAAGAATTGTCAAGTTAGAACTAGCCAGAAGCATTGATAAATGCCAGTGTCTGTCCAATACTAATACCGGCAATATCGCTGAGTGTGCTAAAGAAGTGTGTACCCAAAAGCTTCAGCCTGGTTCTGCACAAAACTGAACATATATACAACTGGTGGGCTAGTGTCTTTCTTCGAGCGCCGATAGACATATGATACAGAAGCCAATCCAGGGTAGGTAGAGCTTAGTCTCTTGCCGTCTATGATCCTTACAGATGAATATACCCTGGATGGGTACAACTAAAGAATCACCAGATACAAATACATAAGTAGTAATAATAAAATACATAAGTAGTAATAATAAAAAACTATTTAGACTAACTGCTGGATTTTGTAAAAGACATGCTCTTAAGTTTTCATAGAGGTTATTTTTTTATATGTGGCATAGCATGCTCATACACCAAACCTATACGAATTAAGTGAGGTCACGTAAAAGAGTAATGAAGCTTTGGGGATAAATTAGAGGTATTTTTTAAAGGGAAATAAAATTATTAATTACCAGGATGTCTCAGAATGAAACTATTGATATTTGTAGAAACATGCGCCTTCTCAACCTAATCTAAGCTAACCATACAACATCAAATAAAATGAACTTGCTTTCTCAGCAACTACTTAAATACTTCTCATTTCTTATATGAGTTGAAAATTTTTTGCAGTGTACATATAAATCACATCACTAAATATTTAATGCGACCAAGTTAATTCTATGTATCCAAACACACAATAAAAACACTGACTAGAATCTCACCTTGACAATTGTTGATCAAATGTTGCCGCTGATTTTATTTTATTGTTGTTGCTGCTGTAGCTGTTTTTGTGTTGTTGTGTTATTGTTTTTTAATTTTTTATTGTATCTTTCTGTATGTGTTGTGGTTGTTTGAGTTGATTTTCAGAATCTGATGAATTGCAAAATTCAGTATAAAAAATAGCAAATAAAATTGCAATGTGAGTCAGTTCAGTTTAGATTGCTTTTTTTTTCCAAGTAAGAAAAATTCATACAGTTTGAAACAAAAACAGAATTAGAATTTCAAAGTTTCAAGGCTTTTTCAAACGTATTTCGTATTTCGTATTTTGTATTTTGTATTTCGAGTTTTCACAGGTGAATCAAACGCGGCTTTGTTGTTGTTAC
>NC_051847.1:25025314-25055292 GCF_002237135.1 Teleopsis dalmanni | reverse complement strand
TATATACTATATATTTATACTATATATAACTATATTTATAACATATATAACTATATGTACTACAACTATATATAGCAAACTATATATACCAATTGGATATTTATAACTATAAAACTTCTATTATAAAACTAAATATTAACATTTTTGCACTATCAGTTATTATAATCAATTTTTATTAAATATATATAGTATTTGTGTTTCTATGACCACAAAAAATCAATACTGAATTATTATTTGTTTTGCAAATAATATAAAATTACTTCTCATCTTCTTAAAAAATACTTATTATCTGAAAAAATCCATAAAATTGTTAATAATATTTAACAGAATACATACAGTTATAAAAATGGTATTTATATTGTCTTTTTATGAATTTTTATGTATAAAATGCAAATTACAACTGCTTTTAAGATTGTCTACAAAATACAATGTTTTACAAAAATAAAAAATAATAATAAAACAAAAGCTGATATATTCCGTTTGCTAAATACTGAAATATATTACATGTCTTACACTTTTAAAACAATTTATGCGGAATTTTGATGTTTTGAATCACTTTTTATATTTCAGCATTAATAGATATTTTTTCTTAATTTATGCTACATGGCACTATTTCGCATAAAAGCAGCAGAGAACAACGGTTAACAGCATTCACATGAAGTATGTATCTATGCATCTAAGCAATTATTTAGTACTGTACGAGATGCAGTGTATCAGGTACTGAAAGTGAGCTATTTCGCTTGCAAGTAGACGCTGAATATGTAAAAATTACTGAAGCGAAAGTGGTTTCAGCTCAACAAAAAGAAAAGAAAAACAAATTCCAGTCAACAGTATATGCTGCTGCTTCGAACAGTTTAAAACTTCAATTTAAATATTTAAATAAATATTAAAAAACGACTTGATACCATATATTTATTAATTATGAAGAAGAATGAGGAAGCAATATAAAAAACACCTTTTAAATGTGGTGTTTCTCTAATCATTTTAAATATCTTGAGATAACAGAAATTATTATTTAATTTGATGGTTTTAGTGGCGCTCGAGCTGCCTTCTTTGGCAAAGTAGCGCACAGGTGCCGTTTTGTTACCTCACACCCAGTTACGAAAATTTAAGTATTGAAACCCATCGACGCAGTTGATAAAGGAGGTGACTGTTTCGGAGAGTTGTACTTTTAGAAGATATATATCTGAACTATTCCATAATGGAGTGTCTCAAAATGCCTAGGCTTTTGCAAATATTTTTGTCAGTTATATCTTTTTCCTCTTTGTAGCTTCTGTATATTTGGCTGACGAAGATACCCGACTTTTCAGTATAGTTGCCCGTGACGTCTTCTCAAGTTTTATTACTTACGTTTTAACTTAGCTTAGTCGTTGTATACTGAATGAATTTTATGAGATCTATATTTGTTCCTCTGCTGAAAATGCTTCCTGATTCCACAGAAATTTAATTTTCTTATATTATTTGGTAGCTTGGAACCCAGATCAATGGTATTATGCACTGGTTGCTTGCTATGCTCAGTTGAGTTTTTCACTGTTCCACTACTTTTGACTTTGTATTATAGCTGGACAGTACAAAAAAGAACAGTAGCTTTATTATCGTAAGTATAGAGATTTTGTAGACTCTTTTTTGAAGTTAGTGCAACTGCTTCCTTGTTAGCAAGAAATTAAAGAGTTTAAAGAATTGTAAGACACTGCTTGTAAAGTAAAAGGGTCAATTTATGTCTTATCCAGCTCAAAATAACATATGTCCACAACAATTATTTAAATTAAAATTTATGAAATAAAATACTAAGTGTGTCATAATACAATGATGATTACATATATTTGAACTAATTTCAATCTAATAAAAATATTAAGATTAAAAAAGAAAAGACTGTATGGGGCAAAAGTAAACTCAAAAAATTGAAGAAATTAAACGGACCCAGTTTTGTCGCTTGAAAATAATACATCTGTGAAGTTCACGCATAGTTTGGAAACCCAACAAACCTTTTATTTTAAATATATTATAAAATTATTGGTATGCGATATAAGCAACAATAAAAAATATTTGGTCAAAAGTTGTGGCCAAAAGGTTATAATATATCTTTTTCATTTCAGACTTATTTGATATCCGAGTCGTTTCTTTGTTAACCTACTTTAAAAAACGTATTCTTAAAATGTTCTTCCATTGCGTATTAATCTGTAAATTATTGAGCTACAATTTCACATTCAATTAATTTTTTTAAATTAATTTAATTTAAAAATGCAGAAGACGTTAAACGTATTTATTTTAATTTTCGCAGGTGGTAAATTTTTAGAAAAAATTTGAATTTTTTATCATATATTTCACACGTTCTATTTTTGTGTTGTATCTAATGTTATTTGACAGCTTTTTGAGTTAAAACAAAAAAAAAAATGAAAATAAAAATAATGCAAGTCAAGACTGCAAATATTGAGGCAGAACACGTCTTTAATACATCATAAGCAGATTTAAGCATTGCGTAAAACAACGAGTATCTGATCTATGTAGAGGGTGTGACAGTTTTTAGATACACGAGTATCTTACAAATTGGTTTCACTTTTTGTCAATGGCAGGCTAAACATTAGTTAACGTAATATGTTTTTATAGACCCTGTATATGTATAAATTTATTTATATGTTGGCAATCACTCTTAATTTTTCTTGAAAAGCTGCTTTTCATAAAAACTTGTTTAAAGTAAATTTTTCTTTAGTTTATCTTTTTATTTAAGCTTTACTTTATTATCATTTTTTTTTTGCATTTGGTTTATTTCCGTTGTTCATTGAATAAAAAATATGTAAAACTAATTTGCGTTTCTAACAAATTTTACTCATACTACAAATTTATACTCACATTAATTACGAAAAAAAAAACAAAAAAAATGAAATCGTGTTAAGAGGTATTAAGTGGATATTGACCAAGAGTTGATTAAGTCATATCAATAAGTGATAATTTTTTAATATTAATTAAATTTTGCTTAAAATTATTGACAGGAAGAGCATACGCATATAACATAAATATATATACTCTCATTAAATGTATGTTATTAGTAATTTTTCGACTGTGACTTAAGATATATTTCAAAATTTAATTAGTAGCAACAGCTAAAACTGCCATATCAATAATCTGAGCTCTAGCAAAACATAATAGACAAAACGAACAAGTTGAAAGAGACCGTATATTTAATATATATTAAGTAATATTTTAATACTTCATACTTCAGAGAGAAATAGTAGTTCCCCAAGGAAGTATCCGTCATGATGGGGTGTCTGCTAGAACAGTCGATGCTACATGCAAGCAGCAAATTATACCTGGTATGACATCAGATGAGAAGCATGCAATAGAATTCGACACAAAAAAATTGTGGAGGTCTTATGCTCCATTAGTAGACGAGGATAATAGAAGAAGAATAATACTCAAAAAATATATAAATATATATTAAATATATGATATTATAAAAAGGTATATTAAAATATATATATTTAGTAGCAATAAAATTACAGAGACGCTTAATATATTCTTTCAATCAATGATTGAACACATGAGTTCAGCTTACATCAAACACATAGTACGTGAAAATGCCAATGTGACAGAAAGCTAATAAGAAGCTAATAAGAAGCTAATAAGAATAAGAAATTATAGCTGTAATCGCCATATATCAGGTTCATATAACAACTGACTTAAATTTGAAGTGATTTTCCAAAACATAATAAAAGTCGTGCAACGGAACGATCTCTTAAACGATGGAAAGGCAGTTAGAATACAACAACAATTAGGTATATATATATATATGTGTATATATTATATATATGTATATATATATATATATGTATATTATATATGTATATAGATTTCTTGAGTAAGAAGGTTGTAAAATAGTTTAAAAACAACAATACTTTAACACATATACAATAACTACAACTTGGCAATTAATGAATATACTTTGCAGTGTGAAGTACGCATTATATCTACCATATTAATCATCTAAGTATGTGAGTGATATCAATAAGGACCTAGTCTTCATAAGTGCGAATCAGTTAATGTATTCACTTAGCTAATAAATCAACACCCATCTTAATACATGCCATATTACGTCTAGACAAAAATATATATAATTTATAATAAAAAAATAAATTTGTTAAACAAAATAGCTACATAAATATTTTATTTGATTTATTAATATAATTAATCGTTTATATCATTCATATAAACTGCAAAAGGAAGTCGTTTAACCTTAACCTCAACCAATAAGTCTGACAATGAAATGAAATAAAATTAATTATTGTAAAGTGTACTTAATAATTGCATTAGTAAAAACTGAATTTATATTAAAAAAAAAAATTAATTAGTGGTATTTACCTTTACAATAAATACATACAAAACTTTTATTTATATTATATTTTTTTTTAGTTATTTATTGTCCGTCTTCAAAAGAATCTTTTCAGAATCAGATTTTTTGTTTGAATTACGGCGGCAGTTCCGCAAGAGCTGCCAAGCGAAAAATATGCGCTCAATGATAAAATACTATTGAGGTTTTTTTTTATAGTTAAAATTTTATAAAAAAAAGTCCAAAACAAATTTTAAAATTAAATACAAAAACATTCGAAAAGATTTTCAAAATGATAGATAACATTTTGAAAATTTGTAGTAAAATAATTGTCACCAACATGTAACAATCTGTGTAGTCACACAATAAATAATATTAAAAACTAAAAATTGAAATTAAAATAAAAATAAAAAAGTTAAAACTTAAAGGAAAATAATTTTACCATATTTTCCCATATATTTAATATTATGAAAAACAATTAATGCAGTGCCTTTGAAAACCCAAGATATAGAAGCATGTATTGTATCCATAATTATTAAAAAATTGCTTGTTATTATTGAAAGTGAAGTGTAGTTACTTATAAATCTTTTATTGTTTATGTTATTATCGTTATGAATCTAATTCTTTATTAGATTATTAGATTTGACTATATAAGATTTGGCTATTATATGATACTATATATTTTACTGTCACTTTGTGATAACTATTGTCCTTTTGCAATACATTACCTTCTCTCTTCACCCCATTTTAAGAGCGAGCTTTTATATAAAAATGTATTTTTAATTTAAACATTTTTATTTGCGTTTTTAAAATTATCTAAAAACTGTATTAAACAATTTTAAACAAACAGATTTTTGTTTTATTACGCAGCAGTGCTTTTCTTCAGTTTACAAAAAAAGTACAATGAAGCTCACCTAACGCTTGTAGGTTTCTTATGCGTTTAAGTGAGTATGTGATCTATTTAATAAGTTAATAAACTGCCAGTCTTACCATGAAATATTGAAACTCACATATACTCAGAACTCTGTGCTATCATTTAGAGAATACACTCCCCTTCTTATAATCTTCAAAGCTAACTTCTTTATAATGGAAACCTTAACAGTCTTTTAAGTTGGTTTGTAGCAAGTCTTACGAATTGCTAAATATAGACAACTCTCAAACAGTTGCCATATCTTCTAGAGAATGCTGTACCGATCTACTAATAGCTAAAAAATACCAATCTTACAAAGAGTTGATCACGTGTCTAAAGAAAGCCGAACAGTGGCATAACATGTGCTTAATCATTTTTACAATATTGTATAAATCCATAACTATTAAAAATTGTAGGCGTACCAAGAAATATACGTAGTTGACTCAAAATAAATTATTATTACTAGTGGTTTCAAAACTGTTTTTTTATAGAACTTCTCCATCAATGAGTTTTGCAAACTCATTGAAAAATTGTGATATTGTTTAATAGGCTATTAGCTGGTAGGATTCTTAATTATATTAATGAATAATTAGTTATTAAATAATTATTATTAATTAATTATACTTATTATAATTATTGTGTTTAAATGTATATCTGCCCCCAAATACTGATCGTGTTATCAACTAGTTTCAATTTTATCACTAAACCTTGTCCAGCTGATCGTTGTCTGCTAAACCAATGTAATATTTATTTTTCTTTTGTTGTGTTATAGATTAATCTTTACCAATATCAAAAATTACACTTAAATTGTTATGTAGAAGATTAAAATTAAATATAATCTTACAGGAATCTCTCAGACATATCTCATACTCCTTTCACTTTAAAAATAATATCACACGCTTTTCGTTTTATTAAATTTGATGTCATTTTGTGGCACAAGATTTTGTGCATTCAATATCATAAAATTATATATATCATAACTTCATTATTTTATATTTCAATAAGTGTTTGTTATTTATAATTTATCTATGTGCATATGTCCAAATTAGAAGAAATACAGCTTTTCAGTTGTCATCTCACAAATTGACATGCTTTAGTCGTTTTTTTTTTATACATGCTTCAATATATTAATATTATCATAATAAATAATTAACAATAAAAACTGCTTTACTTAGTTATTAATATATTGAAATAAGCTTGAATTTATCATTTTATAATAAAGTTAAATTGTTGCGACACCAGACTAGGCAGTATACTTTTCGCTTCAATTAACTTCAGAACGTGCAAAATGGCAATTAAAATTATATTTTCCAACCAATATTTGATCAGATGACGCGATCACTTCTTTTCAGAAACTGATCACAATTATGAACTTTTTTTTTCAAACTTTTGTGCTTTAATTGAACCCGCGTCACAAATGTCGCTCAATGAGGCATGAAACCTTTTTCGTGAACGAGTATATTTCACAGTACACATTTACAGTAGAAACACGCCAATAAATTAATATTCGATTAATGATCGAAAACATAAGCTTAAGATGATAGTAAAAGTGACTGTCATATGCCTAAAAATGTCAAACAAGCAGACAACACTGCCACGCATGTAAGCCTTATGTCATTCCAATACACAATTTGACTCATTGTGTATCTCAGTTGAGTTTAAGAATTATTTTTTCGATTTATATGCTGATGATATTGTTTATACATTTGTAAGATGTCAATTTGTCAAGTTTGCAGTAGCCAGAAAATACCGTCTGTCTGACTAACTGACCATAGCTAAGAGTACTATATACAAAAATTAGCATGTCAGCATGCCACTTAATATCGAAAGAGAAATAAAACAGAACGATCTTGAAAAAAGTTTTCTCATATGGAATTGCATACATAAGTGATATCCTTTTAACCTACTTTCAGCAGACAAGACAACATTTTATGCTTGCTAAACAATTTTTTTTTCAGTGTGCAGCTCTCATAGTTCCCAGTGTTGCATTCACATATCCATACGTTGGTTTGTTTGCATATATTTTCTGAGGAGACCATAGACTGACTATACGCACTTATAGCTCGATTGTTTCCGCCATACGTCATTTTATTTAATTTATAGTTTTTTTATGTTTATTTTTATGCTTATGTTTACCTGTACATATCATTTAAGCAAAATAAAACCAAAAGCAAAAACCTAGAGAAATAAGCCTTTCAAGCAGATTACAGACGTTTATGACAGGTCTCAAGACAAGTAGAAGTGGGTTGAATGTACTTCTGTGAAGTACAAGTGTGTCTCTTATGAATAGCTGAAGCACAATATCCAGTTATTATAATTTTTTTTTCCGCGCTTAGTTAAGGTTACATAGATACATCGGATAACTGCATAAAAACACCATCCTGTTGATAATATTTTTTTTTTAAATAAGTAAAAATCAATTAAATTGATTGCTCTACATTTATTTACTTAATATATTTATACAATCATATGTATGGAAAAAAAAATATTTTTTCTTTATAATTTCATGCAACAAAATCAATTGATTTAAATTAGCAGAAAATAATATAAGGAACACTATTAGAATTGTATAATAAAAATAATATTATATGCTTTGCACTACTATTTGTTTTTATGATTATTTAATTATTTATTCATATATTGCAATAATTAACATTAAACGAATTCAATTGCTAAATATAAATATGAATTTATATTGAAAATTAAAAATAATATTAATTACTCACTTAAGCATTTGCATATTTTAGATTAAAGCAACCTGAAGCATATTTCTTTGAATGCACAAATGTTATATGGTCTCTGCCATAGAAATATTAACCGTAATAGTAATTAATATAATGTATCATAAAAGATATAGAAACTATAAAAAAAGTACAGAAAATAATGTGAAGCTTACACTATTTGAAGGCAGCCTACAGTTTGGACTACGCAATGAATTTTTAATGCATTTCAAGTAAATTGCATTCAAATTCATTTTGTGGCATAAAAAATATTAAAATAAATTAATGGTAAGTTTCGAATTTCTTATGCGAAAATATTGCGTGGGATTTTCATGCAGCAAAAATCTCCCACAAAAATAAACATAATAAATTTTAAACTATTTAAATCAAAAAATTAAATGGTGTGATTAAATTGACACGTTTGATGTTGTTCAACAAAGTGTGCTATGCAAATATAGTAATGTGGGAATTTTTCTTTGAACAAGTGTTTGAGATATTATTTTTCAAACCTATCAGCAAAAATTGGATTGAAAACAAAATTTTATTAAGTAATAAAATGTCTAACTTATTACACTCAACTTCCTTATACGCTTGAACAGGTTACTATATTTATATAGACATTTTGTTACCACCAGTCCATAAATATCGTGGTATAGCCCATCAAGCATTCAAACCATGTGATGACATCGAACATTAATAGCGTAGCTAGGATTGTGCTGAGGGATATACTACACACAGCCAAAAGCACCACATAAAATAGAACAGAGGCAAGAAAATTTCTCTATGGTTGTTTTCCAAAAACAAGTCCATCTCAATTTTAGCAATTTTATCTTCTTAATAATATTAATAAGAAATCATAGCATTTTTAATAAAATTCAACTTAAATAAGTTAAAAACATTTTCTTCTTATTTTTAGTTAGTGGACTTCTTAAATTTATAAAAAGAATTTCTCTTTATATATATTAAGACGTTTACAGGACATATATGTTAGGACAAAAAATTGGAAATCATATAGGCTCGCAATCCATTGTGTTATAATTGGGAGATTAAGTTCGTCTTCTTATAACCTTCAAAGCCATTTAGTTGCCAATAAAACTTAAATAGTCTTTTAGGGTTAACTGTGATAAGTCTGTCAATTACTTAAATAAGAATTCTCTTAAAGAGTTGTACTTTCTTCTTTGTAATTTGTTCTTTCTTTCTATTTACTTTTCTTTTAGAAATGGATGTGACTGATCTTGTTTAATATACTTAATATAAATAATAAATCAATATAACAACTGCTAAAATTTGTTAATAATTTTCGGAAGGTTAGTTAATGGTTTCAAATTTTTTTATAATAACATAATTAAAAGATATTGATTAATATTAGCAATTAGAACTTTATTTAAACATCTAAAGACATAAATCTATACATATTAATCACAAAAGAAATCTCTTAAATATTAATTATTAATAAGAAAAAATTTGGAAAACGAATGTATTTCTTTTTAATTAATTATATAATTTTTTTCAAGCAATGTTCAGTTATCTTTAATTTCATATGCAGTTTATGTACAAATCTGCATAAATGCTATTTACATACATCCAAAGCAGAAATCTATAAAAAAATGACGAGAACTCAACTCATTCATTTATTTGCAAAATCCTTTCCTGATAACATAAATATCCATTGCCACTGCCCCATAAGCGCCACATTGAAATAAATCATTTTTTTAACGAAGCACAACAACTTTATTATGAACTGCATCGACAATCCGAAAGATACAATTACTATCACACAAACTGTTAAAATAGATAAAGAAGTGGGAAAAAGGAAACCTTAAGTACCAAAGTCATAAGTTATATTTTACTAAAACCGTAGAGGAGAATAAAAATATTTACTAAAGTCAGCCACAACGCTAATGACATTAGAACGCCCCAAAATGTCAGATCTAGAGGGAGTTAAAATAGAAAATTGGTCGAAAAAAAATAGTAGAAAAAATATAATGTTTCTCTCCATGCCATTAACTGCCAACGAAAAGTTTACTTATGAATTTATGAGCTGCTACAGAGGACTCAGAAATACTTAAGATGCACACATTAACAATAGACCATAGAACATTGCGCGAGCGCAAAAAAAAGGTTAGAGCTCGGCTCCAGCTTTAGTCCAGAGTCAAATGGTGCAACAAGCAAGAGTAAGATATTTGTTGAATCGCATTTAATGTGTTTACCTATGCGGTAATAAAATAGTCAAAGCCTATAAGCACACAAGCAAGCCAGGCTTCGAAGCGCACTTAAAATTTCGTTGCTGCTGTTTTTCCTGCTGCTTAAGAAGAATTTTTCGCGGCTTAATGGTAAGAGTATTTTAACGAGCAAAAGGGCATTTATGTTTATTTTTTTCATTGTTTCCCCCCGCTTTTTAAATGAATTTACTAAGTTTTGCTAGCACTTAAAAATGTTCATTCATAAATTCTTGGTGCATTTTTACATAGCCTAGCTTTTTTGCCTTCTCAATTTTAACCCAAAACTAACTAAAACCAAAGAAAGAAGTGGAAATAGACGTGCATATCTTGCATTTCCATTTTTTGCAATGATATTTGCAACATATCCATTCAAAGTGTCTATAAACTTTTTTATCACTCAATTCAAATTTTAATTTATTTCACATAAATGTTAACTTTAATTATATTTTACATAAAAAATAAAAATAATATAACTTTTACTATCATAATCATATTTTTATGTGCCATTATTTCATATAACTGAATTAAATTAATATTAAATTTAGCCTTTGCATGAGTAAAAATTGTATTATCTGGTCTGGGCGAATTTATTATAGTTATATTTAGATCAAAAACATACCTTATATTTCATAAATTTTCATTAATTGTATCATTAAGACTAAATTAAGATAATTAATTCATAAAACAAGAGAAGATAAACTTAATGTAGCATATGAAGCATACACACACACTATACATATGACTTGGCCCGGTCACAATCAGACCAAAACAAAGTGAATTGACACGACTCCAGTTATTCCCGGTGTTCAATTAAAGTGTGACCAAAACAAAATGAATTGACATGATTCCATTTATTTCCGGTGTTCAATTTAAATGATGTACCTTACATTGCATTATGACCAGACACGCTAAGTGTATAACGAGTTGAGAAAAATACATTTGGTGCACTCAAAATTAATCTTCTTATCACTTCCTAGAAGTCATACCATCAGATGTCCATCTGATAGTCCCAATGGATAAAAAATAATATTCTTACATTTCTTTTTTTATATTATGAAATAATCTCTACTTAACACGATTATTTCTTCCTTAAATATCTGAACTACTTTAACTTAACTAAATAATACATTATATCGAGTTCCTCAAAATTTTAATGAACAATTATATTACTAGCTTTTCGCTTTGTGTTAATTCCATTAATCGTTATTAATGTTATTGTACAATCTTTTTTGAGATAGTGACTCCGTTAACCCAGTTATTGTACAATTTTTTTCGAGATACTGAATCAATAACAATACTCGCATTTTTGGTAGGTTTCTATAGAGCTCAGACAGCGCTATGTTTCTCTATAAACAGTTTTTCACCTAAAATCTTCACCTTTAGATATATTTAAGTTATTGCAGTTTTAGTCCAAGATCAGTAAGATCGGTATACATAGATATTATTTAAATAATATCAAGTATATATTATTATATACATGCAATATTTTTTACATTAACGAAAATACTATCTATCAACTTATTCTTACTTATGAGGGTTCTAAAAGAAATTATATGTATCTAAATAAAAGAATATTTTTACGTATCTTATATACCGCTATCTATTCTACGATCATTCATAATCCCTTCTTATTTAATGAAGACAGAAGTTAACATGATTGATACGCCTTACAATATTCTTCCGAGAAAACCTTTTTATGATCAACTATATCACGATTTAAGCAAATAAGTTATGCCTATGTTTTATTTAACACTCTACAAAATATACAGATATCAGAGACCTTTCGTTTAATATTTTACAAAGTACCAGATAACAACATCCAATGGTGGTTAGGAAGCTATTGATTAATTTATTTTGAAGTATATTTAGATTGAAAAATTTTTTAGATACTAGACTGTAGACCCAAATGTACTGTTGGCACTGGCTTAAGCCTTCATGATTTCGCAATCGTCAATCCATGACTTCCAAATTGCTACAGAACACTCATAAAAGTATGTATAAGTTATTAATAAGTATATTTATATTTATAAATATAAGAAATTTATACTATTTCGAATAGAAAAGTAAGAAATAGCGAGGGAATGTTCATGTTAAAATATATGTAAATAAATTAAATACACAGTTGTTTCAGAAAGCTCTAAATATTCATCATCTATAGGGTTTGAAAATAATTGTATTTAATTTTTGGGAATTTTTTAATTATATATTTGTACTGTAATGTTAGTTATTTCTTGAGTGTTAGATATCGACATTCAATATTATTTTACTAAGAAACTACATTATTGGATTGTGATTAATATTTTCAAAATTTATATTTATTTTTATTATTATAAATTATATTATTATATTTTATATAATATATATATTAATATTGAACTTAATACAGTAATATAAACTAAATATTAAAATGTGTATATATTCTATCTTTAATTAAATTCTTAATTAACTTTTTTTCTTTAAATTGCAATATATGTTTAAATACTAGAAATATTCAATTAAAAATTTTATTGATGATAGGTTATTAGTTAAACTGGTGCATGTGGCCCAGAGCAATTTTAATAAAGAAATCCATTAGCAAATAGAAATATAGGTAAATGAAATGTTTAGAAGTATTTGAACAAAACAACTTTTTTAATTAAATTTTTTATACACGGATATTTACTTATAGGTATATACTTTATTTGATATCCGTACTATTGGTATAATAATAGAATACAAATATTTATTGAAATGCAAATAGTAGTATTGAGATTTGCAAAAATTGAAAGAATTTAATATTTGTAAAGATACATTTTTCCATACAACTATGATATAATTGGAAAAAATGCATTTAATGATAATTACGTGAGCACTAATATCTGCAAAAACTTTAACCCTTTGTTAATGAAAACGCTTGTATATAAAGATTGTATATTTATAATCAATAAAAGTAAATTTGTAAAAAAGTCTATTAATGTGTGAACATTTGTATTGATCAAGGCATACATAAGTGATAAATAGCATAACATGGCAACTACCAATATTTTACTTCAATAGCAATAAAGTTGGTCAAACACTTCGTCAGTGAGTAAGGGCTATGCCCTATCTTGAGGTGCGCTTAATGTTCTAGTAGCAAAAGTACCGACACGTGCAGACAATACGAAACTAAGTTGATTATATTAACCTTAATGTTGAGCTGTTAACGCTCGTAAATATTATCAAATAAGCAACACCGTAGGCAGCGGCAACTCCCAGGGCAGACAACGCAGAGGAATCGTTCGCTGTAAGCCTGCAGCCTCTTGCAAGGCTTGCAATGTTGGAAAGAAATTATCTTTGTAAACTTGTTAACCTTATAACTCAACACATCGTTGACCCTATTTATAGGTTGGAAGAATAAGCAGCGAATAGAATGCGCGAATCCTATATATGAATAAATAAAGGCATCAATAGATAATACTAAGACGAACGTGTTAAGTTAAAATTAATATACGTGCAGAGCAGACAACATTTAATTTGAATACTTATAAGTATCTTTCTTATAATAAAATAGATTTTTTTCCGTTGTGACTGTTGTAATTGAGTATTTAAGTAAGTTTAAGAAGATGCATTTTAAAGCTGCTTTCTGCTGACTCTCTCTCTGAAGCGTAAATGTGTTTATCTTCTGTAACAACAGTTTAACGATCTTCGGTTTTATTTTATTTCATTTTTCATATCGGTTTGTTATGAGTCTTAGGTGTATTCAAAATTGCTGAATATTCATGTAATATTGTATTCCGTTTATTGAATTGGCCTGCAACGGCATTTGTACCATCGGTCCCAGCGGCAGCCACCGCTTCTTGCTGCTTTGCAAGTCAGAACAACCGTCAAAGTAACAATTTCTGGCCTTGAAGCCTGTGAGGGATTTCTTTAGTGTTCAGTTTTTTATTTTATTAATTTTTTAAGAAGGCGTCGCCTTAAACTGCCTTCAACGCTTTTATTTGAAAGAAAAAAAATATATTTTTCTTCTAGATTCTTTTTTTAATATTTGGTAAAATTTAAAATTCTTTTTTATTTTTTACAATTGTTAAAAAAAGTTGGCGGGAAGTTGTTCGTTATAGCATATAAAAACCATTGTAACAAATATTTTAATTTAATATAATATTAATAGCAAGAAAAACTTGAAAGCTGGTAACAAGGAAACTTTTATTCTCACTATAGACTCATGTAGACTCGAATTCATATTAAAATCATTTCACACGATTTTGTATAATAATGTCTCTTTTCAGTGTTAAAGTACGATAGATTATATATAACAATAATAATAATAATATTAATACTTTTGTTATTATATATAGCGATAATTGGACATTGTGGCGTAAGAATCGACAGCAGTTATTTGATGAAAGTACAAGATAAGCTTCTTCTGTGGGAAGCTGTTGACAAATCAAAAATAGAGAATCTGTGCTTAAGTCAAATATTTCATTTTTGGTAGTTAAACAACTGATAATGACTACCAGTAGATATAACATCAATAAAAACATAAGAATTTTACTTTTAACCTATGTATCTTATTTACCATTACATTTGTGCTATTGTATCTGCGTTTTCTTGAAAGTAAGGTGGATAGTACATTAAAAGGTACTATATATTAACAGATATATCTAGCCTACCATTACAATTGCATTGTCTTATCTGCATTTCCTTGAATGTAAGGCGGGATAAAATTAACATCTGTGTTGTTCCAATGATTCCAACTCCTACGATAACTGTGTATTAAATTTCGTTATTTTGCATCACATTTTGGATCACCTTCTTTTATAGACAGAGTCTTTGAATTTTGCAAAGGAATGCTAAAAATTATTTCTGAGCCTGGATTGTTCTTACTTCAAAAATGTTTTTCAAACTTCAAAACATAAAGAATTCTAATACTGAACTCATATCAAAAATATGTATTAAAATATTTGGAGACAGTAGTTTTCAAAGACTATTGATGATGGATATTTAGTGGTATCAGAATATGTCAAATGGTTAGTCTAAGAATGATTTTGGATATCTCACTATTGTTGTGTGTTATAACTACGGCACGCAGATACTTAAATCCAGTATCTGGCACTAAGTTACTATCACTAAGGTCTAGTGTAAAAATATACTTTAAAATAATATTAAAAAATTTTTTCGTAATTTTGTCTTAGTTATAGAACTTCAAGCATTCTTTCACAAAACTAGGTACTACAAAATCTTATAACATAACATGACATAACTATAGGCTAATAAGCCCATAGTATAACCAATAAAATACTAACTTTTTGTGAAATATCGACTTTTTTCATTAACGCAGTCACTTTTAAGAATATTAGCTGTACATTTTTATCTGGTACCGCAAGAGATTAATAGGTCTAAGCGTGGGTATCTTATTGATTGCTTAAAAATTTCCGTAAAACTTTTTATTTCACGGGGGGTTGGCATTGTTGTAAATGTTTTGAGTAAATTTTTAATTATATTATTTTAAAATGTTTGTATTGGTGTCGAACTCAATACTTATGTGTTTAATTTTTCCAGGCTTTAGGTCGTTTTTTGAAAAATTATAGTTTTTTTATAATAACTATTATATAA
This sequence comes from Teleopsis dalmanni, assembly GCF_002237135.1. Classification (NCBI taxonomy): domain Eukaryota; kingdom Metazoa; phylum Arthropoda; class Insecta; order Diptera; family Diopsidae; genus Teleopsis; species Teleopsis dalmanni. Next base: position 25,039,545 of record NC_051847.1, on the reverse strand, counting down.
AAACAAATTTAAAATTTAATAAGAAATATCACAGTTGTTAACTTATGTATATATTTATTTAACAGATATTTCCGTATGTTATATATTATTTTAAAATAGTGTATATATTTTATTATATTTGTGGGCTTTTATGAAAAAAGTGTGTAGAGAACATTACGATTGTCAGTACATTGGCATTTGCGAGTATTTAAAACAACATTAAAAGAAAAATAGGTTATCAAATCTGAAAGATCTCCACTTCATTGAAGCGTAAACATTTAAAATACATTTCGATATGAAAATTTATGAAATTACCAGCAACAAAAGTAGACTGAGACTGAGTTTAAGTTTTAACAAATTTGTTTAAAAATGTTGACCAACAAATTGCTGCGTCGTAAACGCCGTCGTATTGAAATTATAAAAAAAAGAAAATAAAACTGCAAAACATGATTTTTTCCGCAAGCAACTGTTGCAAAACTAAAAAACGCTCGTGCTGCCAAAATTCGCTTACTCCGTTTCTTAGCTGATTTTTATGAATGATCGCACCGCCTAAGCTTAAAGCTATGAAAACGACTTATATGAACCAAAATACGCCGTTCTTTCGCAGTTGCTGTGGTTTGCATCTGTATCTGTATCTGTATTTATTCGGATTTCGATATAAAAGACAACTGCTTCCAACCAAGTGCAAAGAGACATGTACTCATAAAAAATATAAAACAGCGACGTGCAAATGTCAGTCAGCATCAAAAGTTGATTTAAAATTAAAAATACAAAAATTCAAATAACTAAAAAATGAAAAAAAATGTATATATAAACATTTATATATACGTATAAAAACTAAAGACACTTGTTGACCAAAAGTCACATTGACGTCCGGCAACAATAACAACGACAACTGTGAACAGAGGTCTTTTTTTGTATTATTTATATTTATATTTATTTTTGTTATTATTTTCAAACAGATATTCAAGTGCTTTTTGAGCTGATGATGAACAACTTCAGAGACAAGATCATAAATCAAAATTTATTTTTCGCTTTTCTTATTTTATTTTATTTTATTTTTTTTATTTTATTTTTTTATTTTATTTTGTTTTATTTTATTTCATTTTTATATATTTTGTGTTCTTTTTACTTGTATTTTTATTTTTATGTTTATAACTTCTTTCTACAGATTTTTACTAAGTATTTATGAAACCTGCATAAATTATATATCGACCGTTGCCGTTGTCGTTGTCGTTGTACCGCTGTCGAAGCGAGCTTACCACCGGAGCTCAGCTTGCGACTATCTTTAAAGCCAAGTATCTATAAAGTGCGCCGTAACGCGCGTAGAGATTGCATATCTGATAAAATGGAAAACATGAGATACCGCTGCGCAACGCAGCATGTATCTCAACTACTCGTCTTAAGCAAAGCATTTTTGTACTTTTTAGGTTTTGTTTTTATTTTCTTTTATGTTTATGCTAAAATATTAATAAAACAAAAAACGAAGTGTGCATAAAACTTAAGAAAAAATTGTGTTAATGAAAGTGGACATGAACTATCCAGCAGCGATTTTTATGAATAATTTTTGTACAAATAACTTTTACGATCCGCAATTGACTCTATTTGTATCTAGAAAAATTATGTAGAAAAAAATTTTGCATTCAAAGTAATTAGATATTCTACCATATATGCATTAAAGTATCACACCGCTGATCTACTATCCGATTGAACTTTTGCCCATTAATTGCTACTTCTATTATTATTGTATCATTATAAAAATTATTGTATTTCAATTAATTATAGTGCACTTTTCGAAATGTGATTTAAATACGAAAAAATCTAAGAAAAATAGTCATAATTAGGGTTTACGTAGCGTATAAGTTATGCGCTCGTTAAAAGATGTCTTACATAATATATGAATATATATGATAATTAAAAGTATAAAAACTAAATAAAATTTTTTGCAAGTCATTATTTAAAAAATTATAAAAATTCAGTGATTTGCATTGATTTATATAAGAAAATTTGAGGTTTTTTTTGTTGTAATTAAATGATTACTAATGTACAATTGTGATAGAGAAAGCAAATGAATCATATCTTTTAAAAATATAAAGTCATTAATTGATTATATTACTAGAATAATTTTTATGTATTCAAGTCAAACGAATACAGTCATACTCGAATCGCGGTGACCCGGCTGAAACGCGGGACAAGCCAAGATGGACAGCTAAGAAGGTTTAGTGGGATTGGCAGGGTATCATCTATTACGAACTGCTGTCCCATGCCAAAATTGTTAACTCGGAACTGTACAGTCAACAATTGGGCCCAGCAATAGGAGAGGAGTAGTGTTCTATCAACACAACGCCAAGCAACATACATCACTTTCACACATCATATTTAAAAGTCCCTAGTATGTCACAAAACCTTACTTCTTTCTATTGTTAATAGAAACATCATAGCGATCTATTGCAACCATTATCACAATGGTTAGATCATCCAACTATTTAGCAAAATAAATGGTCACTCCAAGCATAGCATTAGCTATGCATTTAAGAATTAAAGTAATTAAATTTCTCTGGAGAAGAATTGACTGGTTACCAGGTCGATCAAATGAGATGTGCTCAAAAGAAACAGTAAAAAACTTAACTGCTAATAACTTCACTGAACTGTTCACAATAATGCTCACATAGCGTGGGAGAATATCCTGAAAGACTTAGGTTTTACTTTCAATAAAAGCATTCCTTAAATACCAAACAATTTGTATTCAATGTTTTTAAGTACTAATATACTCAGGCAAGAGGATGTTCAACATAAAGGTTTAAGTTCTATGAGGCAAGTTGGTATTGCTTTTAATGAGTGAATATTCTTTGTGACTGTCCAGTTTAATAACGCACAGAAGAAACTTGTTTCATATGGAATTACGGTCACCAGAACAGATTAAAAGCTCTTCTCTAGATTTAGTTCTGGACTTTGTTCACAAAATTTTAAAGGGCTTTGTGTAATCAATAGTTAAATTAGTACCATAGGTGTGTTTTGGCCGTAATATCGGTTGTTGGGCGGTTTTATGTCAAAACTTTTAATAATAAAATAATGAGTGAAGTTCTACTATTAGAATTTTACAATGTATGTATTCAGTTTTTCAAAGAGTTTCGTACAAGTCTTCCTATTATTAATAGACTTAATAGTAATAATAGAATATAAATTAAATATCTTATTATTTATAGACTTAAAGATTCAAAATTCTAAATTGAATCTATGTATATATGTCTTTATTAGAAAATTTGTGTAGTGTGCTACTATATATAATAAGTATCTTTTTTTAATTAAGTCTTTCTTTTAGAATGAAGAACATTTCTATTTAGTAAAGAAAAATGAATGCAAAATTTATATTTGAGTACCTTTAAAGTATTTTTTTTTGGATTTGAAGCTTCGACATGTAAGAAAACGATTTCCACAGTTAAAACTCGTGTACATACATTATTGCATGCAATCATTTTTTATTCATAATAATTTTTTTATTATTTTTTATCTGTTTTTCTGTTTTTTTGTTATTTTTTTTTGCGTAATCACTAGGAAAACAATCGAAACAACGACAGAAGTAAGAAAAAAAATACAAAAATCTTAAAAACGCAGAATGCCGTGATTGTACGCTTTACCAAGTTGCGTAATCCATCAACCGTGGCAATCAAAAGACGACGGAATTGTCAAAGTTAAAGTTTGTTAAAGAAAAAAAATGGAAAATTTTATTGTTTTAAATAGTTTTTCTAAATACAAAAGTCGTATTATGCCTTACACCCTCCGTTATTCCCACACACAATACATTTTCATGGAAAAAGTATCTACCGCCGCTGGCAGCTTTTGTGGTTACTTCAGTTGCATGCACATTTTCGGTGAACATTCTCCACACAAACTTATATTATTCTTTTATTTAAAAATATTTAAATATTAAATATTTTACATACATATATAATTTTCATACTTAGTAGTAGAATCTAAGTGAGAGACAATGTTAATAGAGAAATATTCGACTTCTGTCTTTAACTAAGTTTTAGTTTTGTCGCTGGCAAAACTTTGAAAATTATGAAAATAAAACTACTATTTTCTATTTTTATCTATTTCAAACTTTTAAAATTCATAAACAAATAAATATAGATATTGAAATATTGATTGCGAAATCAATAACTATTCTATCTACTACAACAAATTGGCAAACAAAATATTTACAATATAATTAAAATGTCAATATTATAATACTAAGAACAGTTCTTTGGATTAGAACCATAAAGCTTAACTACTTTTTATATTAAAATTTAATTAATATATAAATGCATATTATATTTTTATATTATATTAAATTCAAACTCGATCTAGTAAATTTGTGACGGTGATTGTTCCATTAAGCATTATTTTCAAATGAAAAGCCATTTATATATCCCATAACACATTTGCAGTAGGCTCCGTTTCTGGTAACAATCCAATGATAAATAGAGAAGAACTTGAAATTTTTACCTTACTCATAGAAGATTAACGTTATACAGAATCAACAGGAATTTCTGGCATAAAAATCAAGCTTTTTTCTGTCAGATCTGAAACCACTTTGTGGCTTCGGAAAGGATAATTTCCTCTCATCCATTCAAAAAAATAACATAAACTGGGAAAGTTATTCTGGTACAATCTACCTAGATTTGCAGAATTTATATCGCGACTTTAATAGCGACTTTAAGCCTAAAATGATTAAGGATTTATATGAAACTAAGCAAAAACATTTCAAGAAACATTACTGATTTTTCTGTATTGTTTTGATCACCTAACATAATGGAAAGGTTTTGTAAAGAAATGGATGACATCTGAAATCACATAATGGAAGCCTGCCCCACACTGATGTATAAACATGAGTTAGCCTAGGTAAACACCTCATATGGGAAGAAGATATAAGACTCGTTAAAATAGGTCCCATTTTATAATTTTTGAAGGAAATCAGCCTTGCAGAACATTTAGTGATAAATTCGCAGTAATAAATTCCCAAAAATAATAACAATCAAATATGGATGATTTATTAATGTATGGACCATTGTTTCTTTCATATGTTAGAACCCCTGAGTACAGGGGTCGGCTTAATGTAACATAACTTTAAGTTACAAATTAAAGAAACAGTTTAGGCTTAAATAAAATGTAAAATTGATAGGTACGTTTTATTACGTTAAATACCGCTAAACTTTGGTTAATAATTTTATATGAAATAAAAAGAATTAATTCTATATCACATATTTTCCCATCGTTCGTACTTAAGAATAATTGCTTTATTTAATTATAATTTGTGCAAATTATTATTAACGTAAATGCTGTAATTTTTCACAATTAATTAAAACTAAAAACCGAAAAGTGCGGGCAACTTGATTAAGTTATTTAAATTATTATACCTGTAAGTATATAAAATCGTACAGTTCATAAATTTTATAGTATTTCTTTGGATTTGGCATATGTAGTACGTCGTGTGCGTAAGGAAAAAAAAACTTGTCCATACCTCATGTGGCTACTGTGATATGTAACACTTATGTTTTTTCTGATTAAGCGGATAAAATTTCGACAGATTAATTGATTGTGAAGTATCTAAATTTTGTTAAGCTCAGATTTTTGTTCCATTTTAAAGCAGAAACTTTTATTTTCCTGCTAATTGATGGTGCAATATAAAGATATAGCGCAGATTTATATAACCGACTTAAATTGCATTACTTGTGGCTTAACTTCAAAAAATTCGTTAGTACGAATAAAATATTTCTGACGTGAATTACAAAAATGACATTTTCTGAATTCTTTCTAAAAATGTATATATTATATAGTTTGGAGATGCTTATAGATTAAACTTAAACAGAAATTAAATTTAAAACATTATTTAATGGTTAATATAAATTTTGCTTTTAATATAGCGTTAGTGAGCAACAGGTGTAGATACACTGACAAAAAATTTAAAAGATAATTTTTAAAGTATAGTCGGTTGATATATTGTGGTTAATGCTGCGATGAAAAATTATAAATATAAGTATACATATAAAAAAATTAAAGTTTTTATTATATTTAAAAAAGTCATTCAATCAGAAACGTTTTTATAAATTATTTTTTTATATTAGTAAGTTACTTAAAGTGAAGGCAGAAACGAATCCTTCTCAATTACCTAAGAATGCCGTTTTGATTTCATAACTCCTCGTAGTAATCGGTAGAAGAATTGTCAAGTTAGAACTAGCCAGAAGCATTGATAAATGCCAGTGTCTGTCCAATACTAATACCGGCAATATCGCTGAGTGTGCTTAAGAAGTGTGTACCCAAAAGCTGCAGCCTGGTTCTGCACAAAACTGAACATATATACAACTGGTGGTCTAATCCAGGGTAGGTCGAGCTTAGTCTCTTGCCGTCCATAATCCTTACAGATGAATATACCCTGGATGTGTACAACTAAAGAATCACCAGATACAAATACATAAGTAGTAATAATAAAAAACTATTTAGACTGACGGCTGGATTTTGGATTTTTCATGCTCTTAAGTTTTCAAAAAGTGTATTTTTTTTTATATGCGGCATAGCATGCTCATATACCAAACCTATACGAATTAAGTGAGGTCACGTAAAAGAGTAATGAAGGTTTAGGTATAAATTAGAGGTATTTTCTAAAGAGAAATAAAATTATTAATTACCAGGATGCCTCAGAATGAAACTATTGATATTTGTAGAAACATGCGCCTTCTCAACCTAAACTAAGCTAACCATACAACATCAAATAAAATGAACTTGCTTTCTCAGCAACTACTTAAATACTCATTTCTTATTTCTTATATGAGTTGAAAATTTTTTGCAGTGTACATATAAATCACATCACTAAATATTTAATGCGACCAAGTTAATTCTATGTATCCAAACACACAATAAAAACATTGACTAGAATCTCACCTTGACAATTGTTGATCAAATGTTGCCGCTGATTTTATTTTATTGTTGTTGCTGCTGTAGCTGTTTTTGTGTTGTTGTGTTATTGTTTTTTAATTTTTTATTGTATCTTTCTGTATGTGTTGTGGTTGTTTGAGTTGATTTTCAGAATCTGATGAATTGCAAAATTCAGTATAAAAAATAGCAAATAAAATTGCAATGTGAGTCAGTTCAGTTTAGATTGCTTTTTTTTCCAAGTAAGAAAAATTCATACAGTTTGAAACAAAAACAGAATTAGAATTTCAAAGTTTCAAGGCTTTTTCAAACGTATTTCGTATTTCGTATTTTGTATTTTGTATTTCGAGTTTTCACAGGTGAATCAAACGCGGCTTTGTTGTTGTTACGCGTTGCCTGTACTGAGAGCTTACTAAACCGTACGAGTGTAAGCGAAAATTGCATGTTGCCAACAACACAAACAAAACCGAAAACAGCCAAACAGACACTAGAATCGCAAGCTTACGATAAAATCAGCAACAACTCGAGCTCGAGTCAACAACAATAAGAAAAACAGCACCAAATAAAAAGGCAATAAAATAAAAATTGTACAACATGGGAACAGTTTCCGGATTTGACATTGTTGCAATTTTTTATAGTTTGCAAAAAAACAAAAAAAAACAATTTTAAAAAAGTGAGTAAAAAAATTTATAAAATAAAATTAAATGAAAACAACAAAACAACAAAAAAAAATCGAAGAAAAACCTTCAAAGCTTAATTCAGACATCTTAGATGTGCATATGACAGTCAATATGGCGGATACGCGTCAACAACATCCGCAGATACTTTTCCTCAATGTTGTTGTTGTAGTTGTTGCTAGTGTTGCAACATAATAATATATTGGATATAAATTAAAAAAATGCAATAAAAAAGATCAGCATATTTTCATTTGAATAAGAAAAGCCACAAACTGCGTTCAAAAGCAAAATTCCAGTATTTGCAGGATTTATTTATTTGCCAAACAAAAATCAAATTGTCATTTCGAGTGATCTTATATTGTATTGGGCAAAAAGTATTCGGCGATTAAAACAAAAATTCTAAATTTAAATTACAAAGAGTTTTTTAGCAGAAATATTGCAACCTTTTTGACATTTCTCGTTTTCTCATTTTTTGATTGGAACCAAGAATTATAAGTCATAAAGTTCCGTGGCTATATCTGTGAAAACCTGTTAGAAGTTTTTTTAACAATTCGCTTCTGAGGCGCATTTCATACCAACAGGAGTTTAGAACAATTGTTTTAGAACAAATTATAGTTTGACGGTTCACTGACAGGACTACAGTCGTAAAGTGTTTGTTTGATAAATTATCGGTTAAGGTTTTATTTTATAACAAAAGCTATATGTGTCAAATGGTTGTGGATTCTAAAATATTTATGGACAAATTCAAATTTATTTTATTTTTGAAAATGAAAGTCATTTCAACTAAAGAGGAGAAACGACGTTTTCTAGTAAAATAGCCAGACAAGGAATAGAGATATTTTCGGCAAAAAAATCAATAATCCAAATGATTTTTTACAAATAACAAAATATAAGTGGAAAAATACAGTGAACTATAAAAAATTGAAGTTATCATGGTCAAGCTACAACTTATAAAGAACGATGATCTTCATTAGGAGGTTTAGGCTTCAATTGGCAAAAACTACAACTGTTTTGATAGGTCACTAGTTGACAGATACGCATAAATAAAAATTGGGCTCCCTTTTCAAACAAAATTACTAAATCCACAGGGAGGGCGAGCAAAACATAAAAAATATAGAGAGATATAATTGCATATTTCTTGTATAAATACTTAGGGCTATCTTGATTAAAGCAATACACTATAGAAACTAATGAAGTAATAAGTCTGAAGGACATTGCAAATATTTAAAAACAAAATTTTCTTTATCAGATATGTAGGTTGGCTCAAACAATAATGCTTTTTTTTAGGACATAGCACTTCAGTTTTTTGTTCTAAGTTAATGTTAAACTTTCTTTTAATGTTAACTCACAAATAAATTAATAAAAATAATGTTTTTATCGTATTATAGATTTGTAGTAACAAATCGTCACTGGTATGTTATTTACATAGAAAAGGAATCTCTCCCAAAATCAACCGACAAAATATATATCAAATTAAGTTGACAACTTCAACTTAACCATATCTAATTAAAAAATTTGAATTACGTGAGAGCACTTATGCATAAATACAAACTGTTAAATTTTTTTTAAAAAAACAGTCAAATTTTTACTAAAATATGTTATGAATATGCAATAAAAATTTTATATATCTTTAAAATTTGAGAGCAATTATCAATGTTTTGATTAAAACTAAAAACAGTTATAAAAAAGTGAGATTGGTTTCATATTTTCATTCTGTTAACAATTTAGTTGTTGAATGCATATTAAATGCTTGATGTGACACCCCACAATTTCAAAAAAGTTGTATACATGATGGGATTCAGTTAAAAGTTCATTAGTATATTGTAAACATAATGTAAACCAAGTAAATATTTTATATGCATACCGAAAATTGTAGACTTATAGTTGACTGCTCCGCGTTCGCCATGGTTGAGGGTATCTAGCACGCGAGCAATGTATTTACTTGGTGGTTATATTAAGCTGAATGCAGAATTTAAGTTAAATGCAAAAGTCATAGAAGTAATTTTTTATTAAGACTTTAGTTCAAAATTATAAATTCTCTAAAGTTTTGTATTGTAACACAATAAACCTATAGATTCTTGAAACTAACCTATCCAAAATTGAGGAAATTGTGCCTTTATTTTAAGTATCACAAAATGGATATCAGCAAATCTTCCTTTTCTCGCTCGAATTCTTTTAAACAAAACCAAAGAATTGTTGAGATGGCCATCTATTTTGTTAAATAGTCTCGGTGGTTTTATAGTTTTGTACTTGGTAACAGTTTAAGTAGCAATATCTCTATAAATATTAGAGTTTCTAACGTTCCAGTCAATTTTAAATACCTGTTTAGAGTGATCTTTTGAAATATTTATAATTCATCAAGGATGGATTTAGCTTCCTAAATGAAAGGTATTTAACTATACAGCGATGATGGCTTGATGACTAGCTTATATATAAGCATTCTATTTCTGTGGTACAGCTTTTTGCTTGTAAAAAGAAGATAAAACTAATTTACAGTTTCTTTACAAATGGCGTTCTTTCTTATGATATGGTGTTTCCAAATCAAGTGTTGTGTAGAGTCGGGCCCAGGTAATTAATTATATCATTCCACTCAACTCTGGCACTGATATTAGAATTTTCTTTTACATATGCAATTTTAACCTGTGTTCCACTCTCAACGAAATGAATGTATCTGAATTCACAAAGGATGATTTCAAAGGATGTTCAGTGCAGAAGATGAGACTTCTCATTAAATTTTTTATAACCGATTGATTATAATCAGGAATATGTCTGAGAGAAAGAAAGATGCATATTATATATTAAGATGCATATTTATTCCTAAACGAACAGATGATTTGCTTGATCTTAAGAGCTTCATGAAAAAAGAAATTCGAACTTCATTTAAAGTGCAGCTGTTTACACAAGGTCCCCCAGTGATTCTATCCACTGGAAGGTCAAACCCCTGTAATATTCTATTCTATTTCATTATAATTTGTATATAAGAGTAATAAAAATTTTTCTCTCTTGTTAAGAAAGAAGATGCACCAATATATAATTGTTAATAAAAGGGGGCGATTTATAACCTCAAATCGTTGAATGCGTCAATGTCACAACAAAAACAAAAGCATTAAAGCATAAAAAAATGTTTGAAAATATATTTGTGGTCCCAAATCCCTTTTTTTGGATTGTAAGTGTTGCGCGTAATTGCACTATTTATAAAAATATTTTTATTTAATTGTTTGTAGTTTTAGCTGCTCTATGAGTACTCCATTGTTTGGGTAAATGAAAAGCGCATTACTATCAACTTTATTTAAAAAGTTTTGTTTATGAAAACCACGGTCAACAATAAAATAATTTTTTATCTTCTCCAACTATTTTCAATCGTAATTTTATTTAAGCGGATGTCATTCACTCGGCTGTGTACACTTTATGTATTTATAATCATGATAATGAAATTGTACAATGTAAAAAAGTGGCAGCATTTAGAAAATTAACCAAGCGTTAAGTAAATTTCAAATGAAGGAAAAATAAAAAAAAACTACAAATAAAATTTATTGCTAACGAAAACATTTCAAAGTTTTTCTAACAATAAAAAAAGTAACAATAATATTTTTATTGTAAATGCAAAATGATTTATCTTATATACTTTCTTTTTATTAATAAATTATATTTGCAAATTCAAAATCCTTGCAAAAATAAATCCTTTAAGTTTAAAGTTCGTTTTTAGTAATCAAAGGTTCTTTTTCAAACACGCTTCTTTCTTTGCATTTCCATGGGTTTCCCCTTGTAGAGCTCAACGGCTAATTGGTGTCAAAATTCAAGTAACAACACATTTACCCATTTTAATTGGTATCACATTAATCTCTCAAACAGCAACTTCATAAAGATAGATACTTTGACTTTGTGCTCTCATAGTAGTAAGGAGCAAACTCTATGCTGCATCAAATTACAGAAATTGTGTAGCTACTAATTTTACTCGATTTATTAAATATTCAGTTTGGGATGTGGCAAGTTGACTTGCCACTTCGACTTACTTGCCACATTTCTATGATTTATCTCCACCACTGGTGGTTGCAGACATTTTTGGTATTTTGCAGTTCTAAGCAAAACTATAAAATGAACCTGTTCCATGAAGTTTGAATTCAAAATATTACAAATATCTTAAGTTGCAGCTGAATTTGATACTTCTTCCTGCAAGCCAATTAAAACTGAACTTTTAAAATTTCATTCTATTTAGTGGATGTATATGTTTTTTTATTACATATATATTTTTAAAATATAAAGTTATTATAGTTACATAAGAACTGGACATTTAATTAACAATAAAAGCTTTCAAACTGGCGAAATAAATTTTTAAGGGTGAAAATATGGCATAGATACAAAACTGATATCTTATTTTATAGCATAATGTGAGCTTTCATTATTATATAGGGTTTATTCATTATCTATGTGATGTAAAATAAAACTTAATGGACATTAGAAAGAAGTATTGTTCTTTGTTCATGAACTTTCAACTAAACAGTAGTAAATAACATAACATTGATTTTGAAATCACAGGTCTTTCTACATAAACTCAAGACTTTAACAATAATTCTAATATCTAATACATAGAATATATTTAGATAATAATATAGGTTAAATATATTAAATTATTTTTTGCTACTACGAATGATTATTAACATATGTTACTTATATATATTTTAATCTAAAAATTTAATTCTCATACCCTTATTATACTGCGCTCACACAGCACAAGTAATTTTGCTCATTCATCTAATTACGTTAAGAACCTGTTCACATAGCAAATCTTAATTTCATTTTGATTTTGTTACTCAGTTTTGTTTCTTACAATTACGATCGAAAATGATGTTTTAATAATATTTTATACGTTTTTTAAATTATTACTAGGCTTATGTAATTAATTTAACACATAAAAATTAAAAATGTTTTTTTTTAAATAAAAATTACACTTATAAATTTGGATTAGGTATTTAATTATATTTTAATTATAAAAAATTTTTTATATTACAAATATTTCGGTCTGCTTCGTGGACTATCTGGAGTGTACACTGACCCACTAGAGTACATTATGTGTACACTAAGCCCAGTAATAATTAAAAAAACCTATCAAATATTGTTCGTAATAAAAATTTATTAATAATATTTTAATTAATTTGCTAAAAATTTCTTCTGTTTTAGATAATCATTCACAATATCACAATTTAATTATTTTATTATAAATTACGAATGTTAACTATCGGAATTTTATTTAAAAATATTTTTAATCTCAACTTGATTTTTTAACGACATAAGCCGAATGAGCCGAATAAACAGAATTTTAATCAAGAAACTAGATGCTGTACGAATAAGCTATTAATCAGCTATGGGCCAATTTGTCGAATGGACAAAATCAAAATCAAGTTTACTAATGTCGTGTGAATAGGTTATTTAAAATTACTGCAAATATTATTATAGTAGCAGTAATCTCTCATCGTTAGGATGCAAGGTATTTTTTTGGGGATAGCACCACAAATATCGTAGGTAATGGCGTAGCATTCATTTATTGTTTTAGGAATAACATAAATTAATTTTTAACTGATTAAACAAACAATACCCAAACAAAATCCATGAAGCTCACGATTTGCATTCAGTAGCTATTCATACTGGGAAACAGTCTATAAACATGATTATAAGAATTAACATATAGTAGTTTAAGCCTATCACATTTTTATTCTTATTATTATTATTATAAGTGCACTTTTTTGATTTAAGGGGAAGATTTCAACTATTGTAAGTGGGCCTTGGAAGTGGACTCGTATAAGTTAAAAAAAGTATATACATTGTAACTTCAATTAGTTCTAAATCAGTTAATGCTGAAATATGATACTCAAATAAAGTCTATAACACTATGATTATATATTTATTTATTATATGAATTGCAAGCAATAAACTTAATTTTAAGTTTTAATATACAAAATAATGTTAACAAAGGCATTCAGGTGTCTTTAAGATAAAGCAATAATTAAAAACATCACAATATCTAAAAAGTTTATATAATTTTTTAAGGATTAATTTTTAAATAACAATTCAATTAAATAAATGATTACAATTATTTAAGCTAGACAGATAGTTTTTTATTACTTTAATACATGCACTTAATTGCATTAAGTTTTTAATAACAATAATCGAACCTGATATGCAGATTTTTGTATTGCATTTAAATAGATTTTGTAATGGTTTTATGCGTATTTTTAATGGATTTTGTGTGATTTTTGTATGGATTTAATTAGGATTTTGTATGGATTTTGTGTAAAAAAGAAGCTTATAGCTGCATATTTCTCAAGTTAATTGCGATAGCGTAAATGTACTGCAATACTGATACTAAATCTATAAAGGTTAGAAATAAAAAATAAAAAAAGGCTAGTAGAGCAAATTCAAAAACAAATATAAACTAGCATATAATCATATATACTCTGTACAGATAAAAGATATTCACTTCAAAGTATTTAAAATTATTCAAAAAATGTTCATGCTCCATATGCGATTAAAAAGAGTAAACCAGAATAAGAGACAACATATTTAAAGGAAAAGAAGCAAAAAATTAAAAGACTAAAAAAGGAAATAATTTTTTCAGAAAAAATAAAACTCTGGTCGCCCACAAATATCATCGATTAAAAATGC
>NC_051847.1:25014736-25025214 GCF_002237135.1 Teleopsis dalmanni | reverse complement strand
AAATCTACAACTATCGTTAGTATTAGTATACTACTATTGTGCTAGTAGTACCTATTAGCACAATAACCTAAAGATAATGTTTTGAGAAAAACCAATTGTGTAGACAACTGTAAGAGATATATATCAGAGTTGCCAACCTTGCCATTATTTTAAAGGAATCTCTAGTTTTATAGTGTGATGGAAACGAAGCAGAAATTTAACCAATTGTAAGAATTGATATAACTTCAAAATATATATTTTAAATATTTTCTGCTTATTAATAATAGTGAACCTAACTCTGATACAAAGTCTGATTAAACCACTGCAGCCATTTCTGTAGTTGGGACCTTTGATATATACATCTAAAGCATCAACTTCGAAACCACTTATTAGCGTCAAGAAATTTGTAAATTATCAATCAAAAGATATTTATGTAAACAAAGAAAATACAAATACTCGTATGTGTATATTTATATGTTTTTAATGTTTTAATGTTAAAAGAAAATTTTAGGAATGCGTTTTTCATAACTTTTATTGTACACCAAATCGTTTGTATGCCAAACTTTTAAACGATTTTAGTATTTCCTAATAAAGAAATCAAAAATAAATTGAATAATGCTATAGAATTAAGAACACCTTAAACAATATCTCAAATAACTTATAAACCTCCGTGAATACTTCTCTGAAGCGACTAATGAAGTATGTCAACATTTCTGATGAACTGCATAATGTGTCCATATTTACCTAACAGCAGGTCTGCATGCTTGGTACTCCTTTCTGAAACTTACTCATACCTTTCTGCTTAACCAAAGGCGTTTTGGCGTATGGTAGGATTTGCCAACACTCTTTTAAAAAAATAAATAATAAATATTAAAAGGCACCAGAACGTGCGTTGAGATTTCAGTTACGCGATAATAACAATAATTATTATTTTATTAATAAAAAAAGAGTATAAAAATATTAAAAGTGTAAAAGATGCAACAACAGACATGCAAAAAAACTTTACAAATTTTTTATTCAAAAGAGTCAAGCAGACAAAAGCAGACAATAGTCAGACAGACAAACAGTGAGATAGACAGACGAAAGCGCATATTCAGAAAAAAAAGTTTTGAAGACAGTATGTTAGTAAGGAACAATATAAGACTTATAGCAGATGTATACATATATATATATATAGTATATATTATGCCAATGTTAATATAAATAAATAAAATAAAAATGTAGGCAACACCCGAAAAAGGTAAAATCTTTTTAGTACGCTACACAAAAGTATGAATATTTACTCCTCTTTTTCTTAAGCATGCAATGATGCATTTTTAATCGATGATATTTGTGGGCGACCAGAGTTTTATTTTTTCTGAAAAAATTATTTCCTTTTTTAGTCTTTTCATTTTTTGCTTCTTTTCCTTTAAATATGTTGTCTTTTATTCTGGTTTACTCTTTTTAATCGCATATGGAGCATGAACATTTTTTGAATAATTTTAAATACTTTGAAGTGAATATCTTTTATCTGTACAGAGTATATATGATTATATGCTAGTTTATATTTGTTTTTGAATTTACTCTACTAGCCTTTATTTATTTTTTATTTCTAAACTTTATAGCTTTAGTATCAGTATTGCAGTACATTTACGTTATCGCAATTAACTTGAGAAATATGCAGCTATAAGCTTCTTTTTTTACACAAAATCCATATGAAATCCTAATTAAATCCATACAAAAATCACAAAATCCATTAAAAAGTAAAATCATTACAAAATCTATTTAAATGCAATACAAAAATCTGCATATCAGGTTTGATTATTGTTATTAAAAACTTAATGCAATTAAGTGCATGTATTAAAATAATAAAAAACTATCTGTCTAGCTTAAATAATTGTAATCATTTATTTAATTGAATTGTTATTTAAAAATTAATCCTTAAAAAATTATATAAACTTTTTAGATATTATGATGTTTTTAATTATTGCTTTATCTTAAAGACACCTGAATGCCTTTGTTAACATTATTTTGTATATTAAAACTTAAAATTAAATTTATTGCTTGCAATTCATATAATAAATAAATATATAATCATAGTGTTATAGACTTTATTTGAGTATCATATTTCAGCATTAACTGATTTAGAACTAATTGAAGTTACAATGTATATACTTTTTTTTAACTTATGCTAGCCCACTTCCAAGACCCACTTACAATAGTTGAAATTTACTCTTAAATTAAAAAACTGGACTTATAATAATAATAATAAGAATAAAAATGTGATAGACTTAAACTACTATATGTTAATTCTTATAATCATGTTTATAGACTGTTTCCCAGTATGAATTGCTACTGAATGTAAATCGTAAGCTTCATGAATTTTGTTTGGATATTGTTTGTTTAATCAGTAAAAATGTCATTTCTGTTATTACCACAAATATAAATGAATGTTACGCCATTACCTACAATATTTGTGGTGCTATCCCCAAAAAATACCTTGCATCCTAACGATGAGAGATTTCTGCTACTATAATAATATTTGCAGTAATTTTAAATAGCCTATTCACACGGCATTAGTCAACTTGATTTTGATTTTGTCCATTCGGCAATTTGGCCGATAGCCGATTAATAGCTTATTCGTACAGCATCTAGTTTCTTGATTTAAATTCTGTGTATTCGGCTTATTCGGCTTATTTCGTTAAAAATTCAAGTTGAGATTAAAAATATTTCTAAATAAAATTCCGATAGTTAACATTCGTTATTTATAATAAAATAATTGCATTGTGATATTGTGAGTAATCATCTAAAGCGAAAGAAATTTAATAAAATATTATTAATAAATTTTTATTAAGACCAATATTTGATATGTTTTTTTAATTATTACAGGGCGTAGTGTACACATAATGTACACTAGTAGGTCAGTGTACACAGAAGATTGTCTACGAAGCAGACCGAAATATTTGTAATATAAATAATTTTTTATAATTAAAATATAATTAAATACCTAATCCAAATTTATAAGTGTAATTTTTATTAATTTTTTTAAATTAATTACATAAGTCCAGTAATAATTAAAGAAACGTATAAAATATTATTAAAACATCATTTTCGATCGCAATTGTAAGAAACAAAACTGAGAAACAAAATCAAAATGAAATTAAGATTTGCTATGTGAACATGTTCTTAACGTAATTAGATCAATGAGCAAAATTTCTTGTGCTGTGTGAGCGCAGTATAATAATTGTATGAGAATTAAATTTTTAGATTAATATATATATAAGTAACATATGTTAATAATCATTCGTAGTAGCAAAAAATAATTTAATATATTTAACCTATATTATTATCTAAATATATTCTATGTATTAGATATTAGAATTATTTTTAAAGTCTTGAGTTTATGTAGAAAGACCTGTGATTTCAAAATCAATGTTATGTTAGTTAGTTGTGGTGGAGGGAGGACGAATCCTCCTCAAATAGCTAAGGATGAAAGCCGTTTTGAGTCCACAAAAACCTCGTAAAAGTGGGTAGTAGATAGAGAGTCAAACTAGAACCAACCAGAGGCATTAACAAAGGCAAGAATCTGGCCAATGCTGATGCTGGAGATATCGCTAAGTGAGTTGAAGAAAGGGGCCCCTAGAAACTTAAACCTAGTTCTGGCCAGACCTGGACAAAAACACATCAGGTGTTCTGGTGTCATTTCTTCAAGTGTTGGTAGACACGCACTACATGAGGTACCACAGGAAAGGCCAAGTCTGGCTCCATGCCGTCCTATGGACCAGTGACCCGTAAAGATAGATACTAGCTTAGAAACCTCAGATTTATTTCTACAGATTAAGTCAGAGGTTCTATATTTGGAATAAATGGGCCAAGTAGCCCTTGACCTGGCTGCTGACAGAGTAAGGGTCCACTCACTATTTGCCTTTCGCAAAAAATGGTCACAAATTAGCCTACGCCCGTAGCTGACAGGGGCAGGGATCGAAATAGGGGTACCCGTGGAAGAGGCGCCTTGCCTAGCAAGCTCGTCGGCGCGCTCATTTCCCACAATATTAGAATGCCCGGGAACCCACACTAGAGTAACCTTGGACCTCTCACTTAGTTCAGAAATAATTTCCTTACATTCTTCTACTAATCTTGATGACAGACAGACTGCTGATAAAGCTTTAATAGCTGCCTGACTGTCAGTTAGAATACAGACCTCTTTTCCGTGAAGGCGCATATTTAAAGCAAGAACACATGCCCTAAGGATGGCAAAAACTTCATCCTGAAATATTGAGGTGGAATCTGAGAGGTGGTATGATTTACTAATCATTAGGTCCGTAGAAAAGATTCCGGCTCCAACGCCCTCATCCATTTTAGACCCGTCGGTGTAGATCGCTATCTTTCCTAGAGTTGTAGGCAAACTCGCCTCCCAATCTCCTCTTGAAGGAATTATGGTGGCGAAGTTGTTATCGAATAGTAACCGAGGACATAGGTAGTCTGAAACCCTGACATCATCTATCGGATAGGGTGATGCGATATTACCATGTCCTAAAGCACTCGAGCGCCAACAGTTTAGATCATTAAGCCTCTGCGCGCTGAGAGTAGCAGCTTGCTTGATGTAAATATCAATAGGTAGCAAGTTAAGTATTACATTGAGCGCACTGGTGGGGCAAGATCTTAGAGCCCCAGTGGCTCCCACACAGGCAGATCTTTGCATTCTGGTTAGTCTTTGAACAATGCACTGTTTGTTCAATGAAGGCCACCACACCAGACATCCATATGTTAATATTGGCCGAACGACGGCTGTGTAAAGCCAGAGAATCACTTTGGGCTGCAATCCCCAGCTTTTGCCGTACATCCTTTTGCACGTATAGAAAGCCACACAAGCTTTACGAATTCTTTCGTCGATGTTGGCTTTCCAGTTAAGTTTTGTGTCAAGAATTACTCCTAGATACTTAACTTTGTGCGAAAGAGTTAATCTTTGGCCATTTAATCTTGGCAGCGGAAAGTTAGGAATTTTATATTTTTTGGTAAACAGTAACAGTTCTGTCTTAGAAGGATTAACACCTACGTCACACTTTGAGGCCCATTTACTAAGGTTCATAAAAGCGCCCTCCATGATACTACTCAGCACCGAAGGGAACATGCCTGTTACCAGAAGGACAACATCATCCGCATACGCTACTGCTTTGACTCCACCCTGGTTAAGCCTTAAAAGCAGTGAGTTCATTGTTAAAATCCATAGTAAGGGAGATAACACTCCCCCTTGTGGTGTACCCCTACTGACGCACTTCCTAATGCTAAGATTGCCCATCTCTGCATTGATGATTCTAAACCCAAGCATAGAAGCGATCCATCGGGAGATACAGGCCGGGATGTTCATTTCGCTGAGAGCATCCTGAATGGCTACCACACTGACGTTATTAAAAGCTCCTTCTATATCCAGGAAGGCGGCTAAGGTAAATTGTTTACATCCAAGAGATTTCTCCACCACAGTGACGACCTCATGTAGTGCCGTTTCTGTGGACTTACCTTTGAGATATGCATGTTGAGCCCTTGATATTTTAGCGAAACTGTGTAAAGATCTGATGTGAGCATCGATCAGTCTTTCCATAGTTTTAAGTAAGAATGAAGTAAGGCTGATGGGTCTGTAATCTTTAGCCGTACTATGGCCTGTTCTACCTGCTTTTGGAATAAAAACTACTCTAACTTGTCTCCAGCCGCTGGGGACATGATTAAGTGAAAAGCAGCTACAGAAAATCGCGTACAGCCAATTTACAGCTACATCTCCCAGAGATTGTAACATAATTGGTAAGATCCCGTCAGGACCCGGACTTTTATATGGAGAGAATGAATCGATGGCCCATTTGATCCTTCTAGATGATACCACTGACTGTATGGTCTCGCCAGAATTGGCTGAACGATACGGCAATACCTTTGGGGGATCACCCGAGGAACCAGGAAAATGGGTATCCACTAATAGTGAGAGGGATTCCGTTAGGGATTTAACTGGATTTCCGTCTACTTTGTTAATGAGCGAGGGACAAGATTGGCCATTTGCTAGCAATTTGGCTAGTCTAGCCGATTCTTTAATGCTTTTAATTTGCTGGCAATGAGAATTCCATGACAATTTCTTGGATTCCCGAAGTGCTTTTTTGTAAACCCTAAGAGCATCTTTATATGGAGTCCAAACCTTGGTCCGATAGCTTTCGCAATGTTATGTTATTTACTACTGTTTAGTTGAAAGTTCATGAACAAAGAACAATACTTCTTTCTAATGTCCATTAATTTTTATTTTACATCACATAGATACTGAATAAACCCTATATAATAATGAAAGCTCACATTATGCTATAAAATAAGATATCAGTTTTGTATCTATGCCATATTTTCACCCTTAAAAATTTATTTCGCCAGTTTGAAAGCTTTTATTGTTAATTAAATGTCCAGTTCTTATGTAACTATAATAACTTTATATTTTAAAAATATATATGTAAAAAAAAACATATACATCCACTAAATAGAATGAAATTTTAAAAGTTCAGTTTTAATTGGCTTGCTGGAAGAAGTATCAAATTCAGCTGCAACTTAAGATATTTGTAATATTTTGGATTCAAACTTCATGGAACAGGTTCATTTTATAGTTTTGCTTAGAACTGCAAAATATCAAAAATGTCTGCAACCACCAGTGGTGGAGATAAATCATAGAAATGTGGCAAGTAAGTCGAAGTGGCAAGTCAGCTTGCCACATCCCAAACTGAATATTTAATAAATCGAGTAAAATTAGTAGCTACACAATTTCTGTAATTTGATGCGGCATAGAGTTTGCTCCTTACTACTATGAGAGCACAAAGTCAAAGTATCTATCTTTATGAAGTTGCTGTTTGAGAGATTAATGTGATACCAATTAAAATGGGTAAATGTGTTGTTATTTGAATTTTGACACCAATTAGCCGTTGAGCTCTACAAGGGGAAACCCATGGAAATGTAGAGAAAGAAGCGTGTTTGAAAAAGAACCTTTGATTACTAAAAACGAACTTTAAACTTAAAGGATTTATTTTTGCAAGGATTTTGAATTTGCAAATATAATTTATTAATAAAAAGAAAGTATATAAGATAAATCATTTTGCATTTACAATAAAAATATTATTGTTACTTTTTTTATTGTTAGAAAAACTTTGAAATGTTTTCGTTAGCAATAAATTTTATTTGTAGTTTTTTTTTATTTTTCCTTCATTTGAAATTTACTTAACGCTTGGTTAATTTTCTAAATGCTGCCACTTTTTTACATTGTACAATTTCATTATCATGATTATAAATACATAAAGTGTACACAGCCGAGTGAATGACATCCGCTTAAATAAAATTACGATTGAAAATAGTTGGAGAAGATAAAAAATTATTTTATTGTTGACCGTGGTTTTCATAAACAAAACTTTTTAAATAAAGTTGATAGTAATGCGCTTTTCATTTACCCAAACAATGGAGTACTCATAGAGCAGTTAAAACTACAAACAATTAAATAAAAATATTTTTATAAATAGTGCAATTACGCGCAACACTTACAATCCAAAAAAAGGGATTTGGGACCACAAATATATTTTCAAACATTTTTTTTATGCTTTAATGCTTTTGTTTTTGTTGTGACATTGACGCATTCAACGAATTGAGGTTATAAATCGCCCCCTTTTATTAACAATTATATATTGGTGCATCGTCTTTCTTAACAAGAGAGAACATTTTTTATTATCTATAAATTATAATAAAATAGAATAAAATATTACAGGGGTTTGACCTTCCAGTGGATAGAATCACTGGGGGCAATAGTGTAAACAGCTGCACTTTAAATGAAGTATGAATCTCTTTATTCATTAAGCTCTTAAGATCAAACAAAGCATCTGTTTGTTTTGGCGTAAATAAGCATCTTAATATATAATATGTATCTCTCTCTCTTAGGCATGAATACAGTCCAGTATACTTGTGCTGCTCATGATCATAATCAAACGGTTATAAAAAATTTAATGAGAAGTCTCATCTTCTGCACTGAAAATCCTTTGAAATCACCCTTCGTGAATTCAGATACATTCATTTTGTTTAGAGTGTAGCACAGGTTAAAATTGCATATGTAAAAGAAAATTCTTATATTAATGCCAGAATTGAGTGGATTGATATAATTAATTACCTGGGTCCGACTCTACACAACACTTGATTTGGAAACACCATATCATAAGAAAGAACGCGATTTGTAAAGAAACTGTAAATTAGTTTCATCTTCTTTTCACAAGCAAAAAGCTGTACCACAGAAATAGAATGCTTATATATAAGCTAATCATCAAGCCATCATCGCTGTATAGTTAAATACCTTTCATTTAGGAAGCTAAATCCATCCTTGACGAATTATAAATATTTCAAAAGATCACTCTAAACAGGTATTTAAAATTGGCTGGAACGTTAGAAACTCTAATATTTATAGAGATATTGCTACTTAAACTGTTACCAAGTACAAAACTATAAAACCACCGAGACTATTTAACAAAATTGATGGCCATCTCAACAATTCTTTGGTTTTGTTTAAAAGAATTCGAGCGAGAAAAGGAAGATTTGCTGATATCCATTTTGTGATACTTAAAATAAAGGCACAATTTCCTCAATTTTGGATAGGTTAGTTTCAAGAATCTATAGGTTTATTGTGTTACAATACAAAACTTTAGAGAATTTATAATTTTGAACTAAAGTCTTAATAAAAAATTACTTCTATGACTTTTGCATTTAACTTAAATTCTGCATTCAGCTTAATATAACCACCAAGTAAATACATTGCTCGCGTGCTAGATACCCTCAACCATGGCGAACGCGGAGCAGTCAACTATAAGTCTACAATTTTCGGTATGCATATAAAATATTTACTTGGTTTACATTATGTTTACAATATACTAATGAACTTTTAACTGAATCCCATCATGTATACAACTTTTTTGAAATTGTGGGGTGTCACATCAAGCATTTAATATGCATTCAACAACTAAATTGTTAACAGAATGAAAATATGAAACCAATCTCACTTTTTTATAACTGTTTTTAGTTTTAATCAAAACATTGATAATTGCTCTCAAATTTTAAAGATATATAAAATTTTTATTGCATATTCATAACATATTTTAGTAAAAATTTGACTGTTTTTTTAAAAAAAATTTAACAGTTTGTATTTATGCATAAGTGCTCTCACGTAATTCAAATTTTTTAATTAGATATGGTTAAGTTGAAGTTGTCAACTTAATTTGATATATATTTTGTCGGTTGATTTTGGGAGAGATTCCTTTTCTATGTAAATAACATACCAGTGACGATTTGTTACTACAAATCTATAATACGATAAAAACATTATTTTTATTAATTTATTTGTGAGTTAACATTAAAAGAAAGTTTAACATTAACATAGAACAAAAAACTGAAGTGCTATGTCCTAAAAAAAAGCATTATTGTTTGAGCCAACCTACATATCTGATAAAGAAAATTTTGTTTTTAAATATTTGCAATGTCCTTCAGACTTATTACTTCATTAGTTTCTATAGTGTATTGCTTTAATCAAGATAGCCCTAAGTATTTATACAAGAAATATGCAATTATATCTCTCTATATTTTTTATGTTTTGCTCGCCCTCCCTGTGGATTTAGTAATTTTGTTTGAAAAGGGAGCCCAATTTTTATTTATGCGTATCTGTCAACTAGTGACCTATCAAAACAGTTGTAGTTTTTGCCAATTGAAGCCTAAACCTCCTAATGAAGATCATCGTTCTTTATAAGTTGTAGCTTGACCATGATAACTTCAATTTTTTATAGTTCACTGTATTTTTCCACTTATATTTTGTTATTTGTAAAAAATCATTTGGATTATTGATTTTTTTGCCGAAAATATCTCTATTCCTTGTCTGGCTATTTTACTAGAAAACGTCGTTTCTCCTCTTTAGTTGAAATGACTTTCATTTTCAAAAATAAAATAAATTTGAATTTGTCCATATTTTAGAATCCACAACCATTTGACACATATAGCTTTTGTTATATAACAAAACCTACGAGGCCTTAACCGATAATTTATCAAACATACACTTTACGACTGTAGTCCTGTCAGTGAACCGTCAAACTATAATTTGTTCTAAAACAATTGTTCTAAACTCTTGTAGGCATGAAATGAGCCTTAGAAGCGAATTGTTAAAAAAACTTTTAACAGGTTTTTCACAGATATAGCCACAGAAGTTTATGACTTACAATGCTTGATTCCTATCAAAAAATGAGAAAACGAGAAATTTCAGAAAGGTTGCAATATTTCTGTTAAAAAACTCTTTGTTATTTAAATTTAGAATTTTTGTTTTAATCGCCGAATACTTTTTGTCCAATACAATATAAGATCACTCGAAATGAGAATTTGATTTTTGTTTGGCAAATAAATAAATCCTGCAAATACTGGAATTTTGCTTTTGAACGCAGTTTGTGGCTTTTCTTATTCAAATGAAAATATGCTGATCTTTTTTATTGCAT
>NC_051847.1:25010324-25014636 GCF_002237135.1 Teleopsis dalmanni | reverse complement strand
AGAAACGATATGTATTCTATAAACATGTCTGTAGTTTTGCAATAAATTACTGAGCCTATTTTATGAATTTTCATATATATTTTTTCCTATATCTACTAATAATTTTATTCATACAATTAAAGTCAAAGCTTTTCTCAAGCACCTCTGCTATTAAAACACCTACATAAATTGTATCTAAGTTCATTCAAAAATTTCTAAATTATCTGCCGTACAATAGGTGTCCGCTCTTGGCAATGACGGAGCTAGACCAACTCTCCGTCTTCTTTTTAATTAAAGTCAAAATGTTAGCTGTTATTTTGGTCAATAGAAACTTCTGACCTAACAGTCATCTTCTGGCTTAGATCAAAGTGGGACAATGACAGCGAATGTAAATGTGTGTTACCCACCTCCAAACACGTACGGTATTCTGCCTCTTCAGACAAAAAGAAAGTGTGTCACACCATTTATGTTTATTTTGTAAACAACACACAATAAATTTTTATTTAACAATATTTACAAAATAATTTTAATATTCACCCCACACTCACGAAGATTATTGCTCTAAACTCTATTGACACTAAATCCGACCTTAATTTGCCCCTCAAACCTTAGACAACTTCAGACGAAAGTGTTTGTTATAATCCAATCGGTTAAAAAATGAGTGTAGTGTAAATATTATTGTTTGATAAGCTCTCCAGCCTCAACAATGGTCTCAGCCATGGACTCATTTTTAAAGTAGAAGAATTTATTATTGTTTGTACTTGCGCTTTACAGTTTTTTTGAAATAGAAGGGATGTATCTCAAACTCGGTAGAGGATATGAATTAAGTTTACATGCTGTGATGTGTATGTGAAAATCATCCCTTGAGAGAAGTTCGTCTCCTTGTGCTCTGAGCGCTGACTAGTACCAATTTAGCCAACAGCATCAGTATTAGCAGTGCTAACAGTGAAATTTAGTTATGCTGAGGCAACAGAAGTCGAGTCAAAAAGTGTGAAAAGAGTACTGAATGTAGGGAAAAAAAACGTCCTTCAACCACCTTCAACAGCATCCCATTTAACACACAGTTCCACAGTGATAAACACAGTGGACGATTATTGTTGTTGGAAACTGTGTAGGTTGACTCTGATACATGGCGCCAAAAAAGGATAAATACGGTCCGCATATCGAAAGTGCGCTCAGTCAATTGAAGGTATTCACTGACAACACATCTCTTTGACTCCGTGCAAAATCTCTAAACTCAGACAAAGTTTATAAATTAATTTCAATTGAAAATAAAAATTCTGTTCTAAAATCTCACAGTGATTGTTAGTATTTGTCTAGTAAAAAAGTTTAGCATAAAAAGTGACGAGCTCCATATGCTCATTGCGGACTCTAAATTTGTCCGAAAAATTTATTCAATTTATAGAAAGATTAGTGCAGCAAAAAGTTCACATCGTACATAATTTTAAGCCGTGTTTTTGCAGTTGAATTGTGTGCTTCGCTCAATTATTTAATTTGTAGATTGTAGATTGAGTAATATTTGAAATAAACTAATTCAATAGTTTATACGATTATATCAGAAGACACCAGAAGACTCAGCATATCGGTGACGCCGTGCGAGGTGGTCAGCTGACAAACTCGTCGTTACATTTTCACAGCGGAAATCAGTCGAAAAGTGCGCGTTACGGCTACGTTCACGGATTATATAGCGAAATAAACAAATCTCAAAAATCACAAAATATTTACAAAAAAATAATAATCAAAACATTTTGAAAAGGCTTTGTTAATTTGCTAAAAAAAATCTATAAATTGATTTTCAAGAATTGTTTTCCTTACGTGTACTTGCAACGAAACTCATTCACACCCAACTGTGCTCTGTTCCTTGGCGACTAGAAACTCGAAAGTAAACAAGGATAACACACAGTTTTCGGCAAAATCCTGCTTCGATGCGCAGCGTTCAGGCTCGCAGCAACACAGTTGGTTTTTGCTAAGGTTTTTGAACTAGACACAGTGGGTAAGTTCCATTAAAAAGTGCTTAAAAAAAGTGTTTTTAAAAAAATAACTTTTATACTTTACATACCTCATAAATAGTTGAAATTTAAAGTTAATAATTAATCAATATATTTAAATGAATGTAATAAGCAAATAGTGAAGATTTTATAACCCTTTTGAACTCTATAAAAGATGTATTCTTTACATAATTTAGACCGTATGCGAGTTCAAGTGAATTGATGGTAAATTGAGGGAAATAGTAAATTATGTTGCGAATATTGGTATTTACCAAATTTTCGAGTAGGGTAAATTAGATAAAAATTAGTTTTATAAGATGTTTAATAAATAAATAAATAAATTTGAAAACATTTAATCAAAAATAATAAATAAATTCAATAAATAAATATTTACATAAGTGCAGTGCAAAAATCCCTAGAAAATTTTAATTAACTTTACCTCAAATTACTGAAAATATGAAATTTCTGTCTCCTAAAATAAAAACTTTTTATAAATCATTTTAAACCATAAATCACAAAGACTTGATCCTTTTTATCTAAAAATAAAATATCTAGGAAAACAGGTTTGCAGTTTTGAGCTTAGCAGCAACCAATTTAAGTATTGACAGTATTTCCAGAAAGCACCTTTTAATTTGATTTCCTTCTTCATGTAAAATCTTTACATTGCCAATACAGTCAGTACAATGTACAGCTGTACTGGTTTCAGTACCACTTTTGAACTATGTTTATGTCCATCCATCTTTGTCTTAAGTTTGTTCTTAGTCGTACCTATATATTCCTAACTATAATATTGAATCACGATATACAAATCGGTTTTCGCATTTTTATAAGAAAGCATTTGGTGGTCATGGAGAAAGAGCATATACATAACTAGCAAGTGAGTCAGGATGTAGAGAAGGAATAAGTAATAAAGCCACAAAGAATAATTTTTATACAAATTGACAAGTAAAAAAAAATTTCTTAAAACAAAATAATCATAACCAATAAAGTTTCGCAAAATCATCTATTATATCAAATTTCTTTAAAAAAAAACAAGGTGATTGCATTGAAATGAATTGCTACTTAAGATTGTCTGCACAAACCTTCGACGTCAACTATCTATCATAGCTATGGGTGGTGACCTTACTTCATTGATATTCATTCCTCTATGACATATTACATCGAGCAAAACCTACCTTGTCTTATGAAAGTGTATTTAATTTATAAAAATTTTAACAAATGAAGTATCTATCACATCACTTATTTGTGTTGGTATTGCTACTAAATGTTTATTAAATTAAACAATATTTGAAAATTATTTTAATACTCACCTCCATTCATGTTTAATACTATCACATTCGGTGGCGTTACCCCATGGCCCCCCTGAATAAGCCCATGTAAATATTGGCGACAATCTGCCCCAACTGTATAAACACGAAACATTTTTTGGGCATTTCTGCGTTCGTCATTTCCCTTTATGTACGTAGCCTATTTAAATTTCATTATTTGTTCTGTGGCAAGCTAAAAAAGGTTGGATAGATATCTAATGAGAACAGTGAGCTAAATCTTTCAGAGTTAGACTAACTCTTTACGGGACACTGGTCCATAGGACGGCATGGAGCTAGACTCGGGCTTACCTGTGGTAGCTCTTGTACTGCGTGTTTAAGAAATGACACCAGAACACCTGATGTGTTTTTGTCCAGGTTTAGCCAGAACTAGGTTTAAGATTCTAGGGGCCCCTTTCTTCAACTCACTTAGCGATATCTCCAGCATTAGCATTAGCCAGATTCTTGCTTTTGTTAATGCCTCTGGTTGGTTCTAGTTTCACCCTCTATCTACTATCCACTATCACGAGGTTTTCTGTGAATTCAAAACGGCTTTTTCTTTAGCTAATTGAGGAGGACACGTCCTCCTTCCATCACAACTAACTAACTAACTAGACTAGCTAGCGAATCACTTTTGGAATTGGGATTTAAATTATAAAACTCTATAAAGTTCCAAAATTGCCAGACTTGTCAGAGGCAGAAGGTTTTCTAAGTAAACCTAGTGAATTCTGTAAGACAATATTCAGTAGCAACTTTGCTTAGTTAATAGCCCCGTTGTATACACGGAGAAGAGTCTGGCTCGTTTTCCTGTTATTACTAGTCGTTTGTGAAATAAATGTTGTGCTATTTTATAAAAGTGCTATTTAATAAAAATCTGTAAATGATAATATTTAGTTAATTTTATTTATATGGAGCTCTAAACAATGCACACTTCTTAAAGTTATATTGAATAATCTTTTTCTATTATTCACAAGATGTATATATTCTCTTACTATCTTTAATCCAGTCCAGTTTCAAATATTTCTAAATCATGATAACAGT
>NC_051847.1:25005595-25010224 GCF_002237135.1 Teleopsis dalmanni | reverse complement strand
ATATTATTACTATGAAAAATGTTCAAAGCAAAAATTATTTTTAGAAGGAAATTTAAAAAAATAATAACTAAAAATTATATATTATAATATAATATTTATAATAAAATATATAATATAATAGAAAAAAAAATTGTTGTGATTAACTTAGAACCCTCAACATCATTTACTAAAATCATTATATCAGACAATGAAAGCATCCAAAGTGACCTTACTTTCAAATAATTTAATGTTTCAACGAAATACAATTTTAAACCGCAATTTATAAGACCTCAATACGATCTTAAATTGATTAAAGTTACTTAATTTCCAAACTGCAAACATTACATATGAATATTTCTATTAAATTTAATTCATATGACGAAATAACCTCTTCACTTAACTCATGCAAGCAAACGGTCATCAAATATCGGCTGTTTTTTTAACTGCATAAGAACTTAACATGATAATACAAGACAAAAATATTGTTGTCTGATAAATAATTTCATGACATTTATTTTTTGAATATAATATGCAGCATATGTCCACCACGGCTACGAATTACATGGTCCATTCGATCAGTCCTATTTTTGGCTATTTTTTACAATAACCGTATAGCGCCAAAGGTGGCATGAACATTGGTTTCTAATACTTCAAGAGTTGCTAGTTCATCGGTTGTCGGCATAAACCAAACCAATGACCTAATATAACCTCATAATAACTAATCGAGGGGCGTTAAATTGTATGAACAAGGAGGCCAGCTATCAAGACCACTTCTGAAAATAAAGTTGTTACGAAATTGATGTCACAATAAATCGATTGTTAAGCTGTATGGCAAGTTGTGCCCTCTTGTTGGAATCAAATGACGTCGATATTTAACTGATTAATTTTTGGAAACAAAAATTCAGTCAGCATGACCCGATAACGCTCGCTATTTACCGTAACGGCAGCTCCTTCTCATTTTGTAAAAAATAAGAACCAATGGTGCTACAGCAGCAATATTCTTTTCGGTACGCACATATCTTAGTCTTGTTGATGGTTTTGAATCGAGAAGAGTTAAATTAGTGCGAAAATGATCAATAACTGCATGAATTGCTGGCTCACTAGGCCACTTCTGTTGACCGTAAAACGCATGAAGAGCTCTATGAAATTAGAAAACAAATATATTCTAGCGTTACACGATTCATGATGAATAGCTTAACCCTACTAAACAGAAATGTGAACACAGTTTGATATTTTCGGCTGTCGATGTCGATAGTATATAAAGCCAATGAGTGTGCTAGTGGATGAATGTGTTTTTTTAATTCATCAACAACTCTCTTATCCTAAATATAATATTTTATATATATAAACTTAGGTTTCTATTTAAGAAAAATAAAAAAGTTGAAAGTAGGATTTATGCAATAACAACAATCTTTAAATTTTTATTCTTTTAAATCATATCTAATAAAGTTACATATAATAAAAAAATTTTTTTTTTATTTTACAGGTCGATCCGATTTTATAGGTGGCATCGACAATGAGGCGCTTGACTTTGGTAATATAGATCAATATATACAAGTGTCAGCCGCTGTTGGTCATCTTGGTGACTCTACAGACAGCAATAATATATTAAACAACTGTAACACCAACAATAATAATAATGAAAATATCATAGTCTGCGATCCGAAACCTGAAACACCTACAACCCCCCCAAGTACTTTAAATGATACAAATTTACCCATTTCAACGCTCTCTGCACGTGTTAGTCTTTCAAGCACCCCTATTACTTTAACAAATGCACTTGTTAATCATAATATATCACATTTGCCAGAAAGTCCGCCAGACTCAGGCTCTGAGCCTCCATATAGCCCACTGCAGGATGTGCATGGATTAACGTTAACATCACGCGAATTGTATAATGGATCTACAAGTATCCATCAGCCAACAACACTACATGAAATGCAAATGCAGACACCTTTCGCACCACCGCATCAACATAATCAACATAGTTTTACACATAGTTTACAACAACATCACTTAAACAGTTCCGTAGCGCCATCTGCACCGCCACTTGATATAGCCAATGGCGTCCGGGTCAAACATGAGGCTGGCCTTATCATAAATCCAAATAGTTTAATGCATATTCCCTGCAACAATAACAACAACAACCAACTGATTTGCCCCAACACGAACACGAACAATATTATTCATTATGATACAATGTCAAATAACAACTTCTATCAAAATATTGGTAACATAGCTGCCAGTATTGAACCACAAATACCCACAACATGTATGCTTACGACCACAAGTACAGATTCTATGGGAGAAGTAGCACGCGTGCAGCTAATTGGCACCAGTCAAGCTACACATACACCAAGATCATCGGCCCCTTCCACACCCGTGCATTTGTCATCGTCACGTAAACGAAAAATGTCAACACAAATTGATTGTCCCGATTATGCTAACATCAAACCTGATCCAGGGCTTGCAATAAGCCCCATCGGTAGTTCACATCTGCCATTAGCTAGCGACACGCAAAAAATAGGGCCAACATCTCCTGTCAGTATACACTTACCAGTTCATAATGGAAATGATGTTATTAATACGCCAGCACATTCCTCCGCATCACTTTCTCCAGCGCTGTCAACTATTAACTCTAATGCAGAAAATAGCTTGGACAGCAATATTGGAAACAAAAATGCATCCAGCGCAAATGGTGAAAATGGGGATGCAGGTGCGTTAACACCTTGCATAAGATTTAGTCCTTTTCAACCACAAAACTGGCATCAGCTGTGTGATCAAAGCTTACAAGATATTTCTGTGGTGTATTATAGAGTAGATGCTGATAAAGGTTTTAACTTCTCGGTATCTGATGATGCTTTTGTATGTCAGAAGAAAAATCATTTTCAAATAACTTGCCATGCCCGCTTACAAGGAGAAGCAAAATTTGTGAAAACACCGTCCGGTCTTGAAAAAATAAAATCCTTCCATTTGCATTTCTATGGAGTTAAACTAGAGGCTCCCAATCAAACAATACGTGTTGAACAAAGCCAATCCGATCGTTCGAAAAAGCCATTCTATCCTGTACCGTAAGTATATTTACGTATATAATAATTTATAAAAATGTTTATATTTTTTTAATTATTATATACTAATTTTTTATTTATAGAATCGATCTCCAAAGTCATATTGTTAGTAAAATTACAGTAGGCCGTTTACATTTCTCAGAGACTACTAACAATAATATGCGTAAAAAAGGCCGTCCTAATCCTGAACAACGTTACTTTCAACTAATTGTTGGCCTGCATGTACATACAGCATCTGGAAACTTTCCTGTCATTAGTCAAGGTAGTGAACGCATTATTGTACGTGCATCAAATCCTGGCCAATTTGAATCTGATGTTGATCTATGTTGGCAACGCGGATTAACACAAGATTCTATTTTTCATGCCGGTCGTGTGGGCATTAATACGGATCGTCCAGATGAAAGTCTCGTTGTGCATGGTAATCTTAAAGTTTCCGGCCATATAGTTCAACCTAGTGATAGTCGTGCAAAACAGGAAATCGGTGAACTGGACACTTCAGTGCAACTAAGGAATTTACAAAAAATACGTATTGTACGATATCGTTATGAGCCTGAGTTTGCGATACATTCTGGTCTTAAGCGTGCCAGTGAAAGTGACACTGAAGAAATTGTTGATACTGGAGTGATTGCTCAGGAAGTACGTGAGGTAATACCAGATGCAGTACAAGAGGCAGGTAGCATTGTGCTTCCTAATGGCAATGTCATTGAAAACTTTTTGTTAGTAAATAAGGTACATTTTAAAGTATATAAATTTAAAAGAAATAAAAATATTTTTATGATTTTTATATAGGACCGTATTTTAATGGAAAATATTGGAGCTGTTAAAGAGCTATGTAAAGTAACAGGTTCCTTAGAAACGCGTATTGAATATTTAGAGCGCATGAATAATAGACTGATACGCGCTAAGGAAATTGATAGAAATACAGTACCAATACACAAGGCAGGGAAGAAACATTTATCCGACTCTTATGAAATATGTTCTAATAGAGTTCTCCAGATCATAATATTTTTCCTTGTTATTGTGATGGCTGCGTGGTAAGTTTAATCCTTTTTTTTATTGAGTTTCAAATATAATTAGTTAACCTAACTTAAAGTTCTGTCACTCGATAGTATGCATTACAGACATATAAAAGTCTAATATGATAATCGTATATTTGGAACTATCTTAAAATAAAAATAATAATAATAATAATAATACTATAATATATAGCTGAAAACTGATAATGCATTTTTATTATTTTTCAGTCTTGCTGCAGTATCCACTTTATACTTCATGGAACATAATAAACAACATCACAATAAGAAACAACTAGAACGAATTCAAGTATTTGATAATGAGTATTCTTACGGACATAACCTCACGTTATTAAATGATCAAGATCAAAATTGGATACATTTGCATAACCTGTTGAAATCGAATAAAACCTATCCACATTGGACAAACTTTTTGTTTGGCTTATCAACAACAACTCGGCCTCCCAATGAGAATAACGACACCAAACCTTTACGTCAGGATCTTTTACATAATGACAGTGGTGAAATATATTCAACAGCACATGGACGAAATGATGAGTTGGCTGTTG